>NC_092269.1:29400842-29455842 GCF_036320965.1 Panulirus ornatus
TTAACGTCTTCCCAAGACGATTCTGCCTCCGTGCGACACCACCCTCCCACCATGCCTTACGCCACACGACACAGACTGAACCAGTTCCGGAGCCTAGGTACTCTGTCTCTCTTCTCTCTCTCTCTCTCTCTCTCTCTCTCTCTCTCTCTCTCTCTCTCTCTCTCTCTCTCTCTCTCTCTCTCTCTCTCTCTCTCTCTCTCTCTACCCCACGCACACTGCTCCTCTCCAGAGTAATCATGGAGCGGCAGATTAAATCAAAGTGTGTTTCCCATTTACCTCCCCGCCTCTAACATGTCCCATGCTGGGGTACTCTTTCTGCATTCAAGGAACATAAGAGAATATAAAAGGGATTCGAACAGCAGCAGACCAGTGGGAGTTCCTACGAGGCTCTTTGTGGGAGGAAAGGAGATCAAAGACTCCAAGACAGGATCCTAGATTACTGTGGTGCGAGTAGAAAGACGTACAAATATTCTAAAGAGAAAATCCTGCCAACTTTTCACGAAATTTATTTTTTCTTGGGGGATGGGGTAGTTTTATAAACCTTTCTTACGACAGATTCTCAACTAAAACAGAGGCTTTTCTAGATAAAAAGACGTCATTCCAAACAAAAGCTAGATCTGTGGCTCAGAGAGGTAGGTGAGAAAGCTGCTGCTGCCATAAGGACAAAATCAAGGTCAAATCTAAGGTAAATCAACTTTAGGTTACAAATATATCTCTTTTTTTCCACATACTAAATGTTCAAGTTCATATCTGGAAACAGATTAAGCACTTGTAGGTTTCTGGGCTACATTACACATTTGTCATATGTATGTCTGACCTCTAATTAAGGTCATGATACATGGCAAAGGTCAGACAGAGGTCATGACCTCATATCTTTCTTCTTTCTTTAGAAAACACAGGATGTCTGAACACCACATGAAGGGTCGTCCTGAATTTGATATTCTCACACGACCCATAGTTGAGTGTTTCAGTTATATCAATGGCACTGATGATTACGAACTGTGATATACAATATAGAACAAAATCGCAGAGAATCCTCAACGGGGAAATAAGATCTGGATAGATATTGAAAGTTTACAGCTGCAAACTGGCGTAAACAGACCAATAGACTGGGGTCAAAGGTGACGAATGAATGAGTAACCGTAACCCATACTAGCAGTTCATATGAGATGGCAAACTACAGTGTGAATTCTGCTGAGCTGCCGACGATAAATGAGTCAAAATGATTTGTGTGTGTGTGTGATCATCTCCAATGACCCAAAGGCAAGTGAGAAGCACGACAACATGTGTGACGGTAATCTAGTTTTCTTGGGTCGCAAATCCAAGTTTAGGTCTGCGACGCTCGTCCTCTGTCTTTATATCTCACTGGTGCGTCTCCACCTGAGATGCCGTGGTCAGATCCGGTCAGCTAACAAGACGTAGAGAACATACAGGACGTACAGCTGACAGCTACTGGATGATTCCTGTACTGAGAGACGAATCCTGTGAGGGGTCGGACTGATGAGGTAAATTCATTTGGCTCAGATATGTAAAGCGGGAGTTGTCTGGTTTCACTCGTCGTAAATGGTTGCAAATTCGATGACCAACGTCGTAAATGGTTGTACTTCGAGTTAGGCAATGTGCTTCATCTTCGACGGGAATGTTCACAGATGGAGTGATGTGCTACTGAGAGGAGTGGAAAGGATGACAGATCTTCCTTTAAGGATATTTTTGACAAATACTTTGCTCAAAAGCCCACTTCTGACACTATTTCCGCCTCCGTAATTATGTAACAAAGTTTACATTTATTTCTCAATAAATCTTGCTTTTTCTTTTCAGTTCTTACTACACTGATTACAATGTATTTGATCTCTCTCACTATGACTAGCATCCTCGGGAGGTGCCAGTGGTCTGTGTCTGTTTGCTTTCCTTTATATTTCATTGTATGATGTCGTAGAGCAAGCCAAGACCATAGTCATGCATATTACCTATTTACCATCCACATCGTTCTCCTTACTGTCTCACTAGACCCCAGTCCCCTCCAGGTTGTTCAGTCCACCAAGCTATCAGCTCTGTCTCACCCCCTACCATCTCACGAGGCTCCAGTCCCCTCCAGGATTACTAGATTACTGTACACCAAGCTTCCAACCCTGTCCCACCCCCTACTGTCTCACGAGATACCAGTCTCCTCCAGGTTTGGTCAGTCCACCAAGCTTCCACCCTTGTCCCATTCTTTACTGTCTTAACCTCAATCCTTCTAACACTACCTAACAGCGCATCATGCGCAGTTCTGCTGGTAATACAGAGAAACTTTGTCGCCTTTCCCCATTCTTCACTATGCTATCACAGCCAAAACCTAATAGATCAAATTCATTAGAAATGTAGAATCTTCTCAAGATATTAATTGAACATTTATCGAATTAGATTCATCTGGAATTTAGAATCTTTTCAAAACTTTTCGGAGCCAAACACTGAAATAGTCCAATTCATCACAAATATTTTGGATATTGTAATCTTTACCAGCCAGCGTTCCAACCCAAAACTTTATACTTAGATTTTACAAATAAAAAGTTACTTTTGGTGAGTTTATCTGAGCTTTTGAGATATGTTATCATACAGATATAAGAGATAGATAAAGTCTTCGTTTCTAAAGGTGTTGACTATAATGAGAAATCTAACGAACAGAAATGACACTATTGAATGTATATTTCATCTCCCTCTCCGGCCGGCCGGATAAAGTGGCCGGGCTGATCCACTTATCCGAATTTAGCATATCTGCTCGTGGGTAATTACGGCAATAGAATGAGAGGAGGAGAAAGATGACAAATTGATGTTGCTAATGAGGAGACTATAATTATCTGACCCCAAAGGCATCTCTTAACATGTTGATTATATACATAGCGTTGGGGGGAATATCAGAGGGTATGTTGGTGTGGAGCATTGTCATGTTGGTGTGGGATGGTGTGTGTTGGTGTGGAGCGTTGTATGTTGGTAGAATATTGTATGTGTTGGTGGTGCATGTTGGCGGAGGATTGTATGTGTTGGTGTGTGGTGGTGCATGTTGGTGTGGGATGGCATATGTTGGTGTGTGGTGATATGTGTTGCGTGTGGTGGTGTGTGGTAGCGAAGACTGGTATACGTGCTTATATGGTGGTGTATGTTGGTGCGCACACACACACATACACACACACACACACACACACAAACACACACACACCGTCTATGACCATATGATTGTATTTTTGATCCTGAATGAAAATAAAGTGTGTGTATGTATGTGTGTGTGTGTGTGTGTGTGTGTGTGTGTGTGTGTGTGTGTGTGTGTGTGTGTGTGCGTGTGTGTGTGTGTGTGTGTGTGGCGGATGTTGCCGGCAGAGGGAACACCGAGAATGACCTCGTTACGACGCTGACAACCTCGCTTAAAACCTGTGCTGGCTCACGGCTGTGGCCACCACAGCACTTTACGCCCTCACCAGCGGCAGAAGCAGCTAACGTGCCGGAATAAAAGCCGCTGCAATTGTGGATTTATCCAGACACACACACACACACACACACACACACACACACACACACACACACACACGCACACACACAATGAGGGAGCGCTGTGGGGATGACTGGATCATCTGTGGGTGTTCATATCACAAATATCTGATCACGGCCCTAGACATCATGATGGGTGTAGATGACAGTGATGATAGTGTAGATGATGATAGTGATAATAGTGTAGATGATGATAGTGATGATAGTGTAGATGATAGTGATGATAGTGTAGATGATAGTGATGATAGTGTAGATGATGATAGTGATGATAGTGTAGATGATGATAGTGATGATAGTGTAGATGATGATAGTGATGATAGTGTAGATGATGATAGTGATTATAGTGTAGATGATAGTGGTGATAGTATAGATGATGATAGTGATGATAGTGTAGATGATGACAATGATAATAGAGTAGACGGTAATGGTTATAGTGTAGGTGATAGTGGTGATAGTATAGATGATGATAGTGATGATAGTGTAGATGATTATGATGATGACAATGATGATAGAGTAGGCGATAGTGATGAAAGTGTAGATGATAGTGATGATCGGGTAGATGATAACGATGATAGTATAGATGATGATAGTGATGATAGTGTAGATAATAATGATGATAGTATAGATGATGATAATGATGATAGTGTAGATGATAGTGATGGTAGTGTAGATGAGGAGGTACCTGTCTGGTCATAGGGTAGATGGGAATCTTATCTCTGGACGGGACGTGGGGTTATCTTTAACAACAACATCAGTTTCAGAGTTCGTAAGGCGTCCCAGCCACACCCACCCAGTGGCGTTAACTCGTACTTTCAAATTACTTGCCTATTTTTTTTCTTATGTTAGCTGAGACGGGGAAAATGAAACACGATAAGTTCCCAAGTGCACTTTCGTGTCATAATCACATCATCAGGGGAGACACAAGAAAGAAATATAACAGTCAGTTGATATACAACGAAGAGACGTAGCTTGGACGCTAATTTGGTAAACATGTGATTGTCCAAGACAGACAACAAACGTATCATTTTATCATTTTGTCAACCAATCCCTTTAGGTGGATGAACAGCTGGGCTGACTGTGGACTGACTGCCGCAACCTGGATCCGAAGTCTTTTTCGTCCTAATGTTGTTCTATCTCACTCTCTTTTATCCCAGTGTTGTCCCTACTCACTCATTTTATCCCAGTGTTTTCCCATCTCACTCACTTTATCCCGGTGTTATTCCATCTCACTCTTTTTATCCCAGTTTTGTTTAGCTGGTCTCTTCTCTCGTCCACGAACATGAACAGTTCATGAACCAGTTATATCTGAACTCGCCAAAGGTCTTGTTTGAATGGCATATTGATGGCAACACAACCAGTCAGCGTCACTCACCATATCACCTGCTCGAGTTTGAGAGAGACGCCTGAGTGGAGGCCTTTGGCTTATGTAGGTCATGGGTGTACATGGGTAAGCCAGTTGTGGAGGCCCTTGGCTTGTACAGTTCGTGGGTGTACATGGGTAAACCAGATGTGGAGGCCCTTGGCTTGTACAGTTCGTGGGTGTACTTGGGTAAGCCACATGACAGAAGACCTGATGGTCCGTGGCGAGGTTATCTGTTGGAAGGCAGACAGAAGAACCTAGATCCCCAATCTATACAGACAGAGACATGATAGTGAAGCAGAAGGCTCCTCCCCATCCACCACTATAGATGGAGACAGGATAGTGAAGCAGAAGGCTCCTCCCCACCGACCACTATAGATGGAGACAGGACAGTAAAACAGAAGGCTCCGCCCCACCCACAACTATAGATGGAGACAGGATAGTGAGGCAGAAGGCTCTTCCCCACCCACCACTATAGATGGAGGCAGGACAATAAAACAGAAGGCTCCGCCCCACCCACCACTATAGATGGAGACAGGAGAATAAAACAGAAGGCTCCGCCTCATTCACCACTATAGATGGAGACAGGATAGTGAAGCAGAAGGCTCCTCCCCACCCACCACTACAGGAGGAGACAGGATAGTGAGGCAGACGACTTCTTTTGATCTGATATAATTCCACGTCTCAGTGTGTCTCAAGACATACTGAGACGTGATCACTGACAGAACGAAACTGCTTATTTTGTGGTGAAATGAGGCGTTTTATGTTGTGGATCTTTCCAACGACCCTGGAATGAGACACTACCTGCCATTGCTTGTGTCCCCAACCTCTCTCTCTCTCTCTCTCTCTCTCTCTCTCTCTCTCTCTCTCTCTCTCTCTCTCTCTCTCTCTCTCTCTCTCTCTCTCTCTCTCTCTCTCTCTCCCCCCTGGCTGACCCACTGCGCCGTACATAAACCATTAGTGGAAGTTGTCAACAGGGCGAGACAGTATTGCCTCGGGCATGGTAAAGTGGTGTTTGTGCTTCGAAGGTCATCGACCAAGAGAAAAAGGTCTTTGATAAAAAGTCCAGAGGTCGTCAGAGAACTGGTCTCTCCCATGAGAGCAGACAGGGCTGATATGAGCGGCTGGTTGACTTCCTTATTGGTTCTCTGACTTTTGGCATTATTGACAACTACTTCTGCGTTACGAATTGTATTTAAAGGCAAAAGCTCATAGTCGTTTTTCTGAAATCAATTCAGGTATGTTTGATGAATGTTTTGTAACCGTCGAACACGCGTGAGGCACTGATGTATATGGTTTGTATACACACAGAGAGACAGACAGACAGACAGAATGGCACACCATATACACACACACACACACACACACACACACACACACACACACATATATATATATATATATATATATATATATATATATATATATATATATATATATATATATATATATATATATATATATATATATATATATATATGTATATATATATATATATATATATATATCGGGTCTGGCACCATGCCTGACGAAGGCTCGTCTGTTCCTCCCTCCGGCAGGCCCACAGCCATCGTGAAGCCCCTGGAGCCCCACATGTCCAAGACGGTGGCGCGGGTGTTTATTCTGGTGAAATGGGTGTCGTCCATGGTGCTGGCGATGCCTCGTCTCCTCCGCTCCACTACCGTCTCTATCACGTAAGTCGGCACTCTCAGACCTAGGTCTGACCTCCTGTTGTCCTCCAGGCCAGTCCACTACTGTTCAGTATGTGTGTGTGTGTGTGTGTGTGTGTGGTGTGTGTGTGTGTGTGTGTGTGTGTGTGTGGCGGATGTTGCCGGCAGAGGGAACACCGAGAATGACCTCGTTACGACGCTGACAACCTCGCTTAAAACCTGTGCTGGCTCACGGCTGTGGCCACCACGCACTTTACGCCCTCACCAGCGGCAGGAGAAGCAGCTAACGTGCCGGAATAAAAGCCGCTGCAATTGTGGATTTATCCAGACACACACACACACACACACACAACACACACACACACAACACACACACACGCACACACACAATGAGGGAGCGCTGTGGGGATGACTGGATCATCTGTGGGTGTTCATATCACAAATATTGATCACGGCCTAGACATCATGATGGGTGTAGATGACAGTGATGATAGTGTAGATGATGATAGTGATAATAGTGTAGATGATGATAGTGTTGATAGTGTAGATGATAGTGATGATAGTGTAGATGATAGTGGATGATAGTGTAGATGATGATAGTGATGATAGTGTAGATGATGATAGTGATGATAGTGTAGATGATGATAGTGATGATAGTGTAGATGATGATAGTGATTATAGTGTAGATGATAGTGGTGATAGTATAGATGATGATAGTGATGATAGTGTAGATGATGACAATGATAATAGAGTAGACGGTAATGGTTATAGTGTAGGTGATAGTGGTGATAGTATAGATGATGATAGTGATGATAGTGTAGATGATTATGATGATGACAATGATGATAGAGTAGGCGATAGTGATGAAAGTGTAGATGATAGTGATGATAGTGTAGATAATAATGATGATAGTATAGATGATGATAGTGTTGATAGTGTAGATAATAATGATGATAGTATAGATGATGATAATGATGATAGTGTAGATGATAGTGATGGTAGTGTAGATGAGGAGGTACCTGTCTGGTCATAGGGTAGATGGGAATCTTATCTCTGGACGGGACGTGGGTTATCTTTAACAACTCATCCAGTTTCAGAGTTCGTAAGGCGTCCCAGCCACACCCACCCAGTGGCGTTAACTCGTACTTTCAAATTACTTGCCTATTTTTTTTTTTCTTATGTTAGCTGAGACGGGGAAAATGAAACACGATAAGTTCCCAAGTGCACTTTCGTGTCATAATCACATCATCAGGGGAGACACAAGAAAGAAATATAACAGTCAGTTGATATACAACGAAGAGACGTAGCTTGGACGCTAATTTGGTAAACATGTGATTGTCCAAGACAGACAACAAACGTATCATTTTATCATTTTGTCAACCTATCCCTTTAGTGTGGTGAACAGCTGGGCTGACTGTGGACTGACTGCCGCAACCTGGATCCGAAGTCTTTTTCGTCCTAATGTTGTTATCTATCTCACTCTCTTTTATCCCAGTGTTGTCCCTACTCACTCATTTTATCCCAGTGTTTTCCCATCTCACTCACTTTATCCCGGTGTTATTCCATCTCACTCTTTTTATCCCAGTTTTGTTTAGCTGGTCTCTTCTCTCGTCCACGAACATGAACAGTTCATGAACCAGTTATATCTGAACTCGCCAAAGGTCTTGTTTGAATGGCATATTGATGGCAACACAACCAGTCAGCGTCACTCACCATATCACCTGCTCGAGTTTGAGAGAGACGCCTGAGTGGAGGCCTTTGGCTTATGTAGGTCATGGTCGGTGTACATGGGTATAAGGCCAGTTGTGGAGGCCCTTGGCTTGTACAGTTCGTGGGTTGTACATGGGTAAACCAGATGTGGAGGCCCTTGGCTTGTACAGTTCGTGGGTGTACTTGGTAAGCCACATGACAGAAGACCTGATGGTCCGTGGCGAGGTTATCTGTTGGAAGGCAGACAGAAGAACCTAGATCCCCAATCTATACAGACAGAGACATGATAGTGAAGCAGAAGGCTCCTCCCCATCCACCACTAAGATTGAGACAGGATGTGAAGCAGAAGGCGCCTCCACCGACCACTATAGATGACGACAGGATCAGTAAGACAGAAGGCCTCCGCCCACCCACAACTATAATGGAGACAGGATAGTGAGCAAAGGCTCTTCCCCACCACCACTATAGATGAGGCAGGACAATAAAACAGAAGCTCCGCCCCACCCACCACTATAGATGAAGACAGGAGAATAAAACAGAAGCTCCGCCTCACATCCACCACTAATAGATGGAGACAGGATAGTGAAGCAGAATGCTCCTCCCCACCCACCACTACAGAGGAGACATGATAGTGAGGCAGACGACCTTCTTTGATCTGATATAAATTCCACGTCTCAGTGTGTCCTCAAGACATACTGAACGTGATCCACTGACAGAAACGAAACTGCTTATTTTGTGGTGAAAATGAGGCGGTTTTATGGTTGTGGATCTTTCCAACACCTGGAATGAGACACACCTGCCATTGCTTGTGGCCCCAACCTCTCTCTCTCTCTCATCTCTCCTCTCTCTCTCTCTCCTCTCTCTCTCTCTCTCTCTCTCTCTCTCTCTCTCTCTCTCTCTCTCTCTCTTTCGCTCTCTCTCTCTCTCCCCTGGCTGACCCACTGCGCAGTACATAAACATTAGTGGAAGTTGTCCACAGGCGAGACAGTATTGGCTCGGGCATGGTAAAGTGTGTTTGTGCTACGAAGGTCATCGCCAAGAGAAAAAGGTCTTTGATAAAAGCCCAGAGTCGGTCAGAGAACTGTCTCTCCCAGGAGAGCGACAGGGCTGAATGATGAGCGGCTGGTTGACTTCTTATTGTTCTCTGACTTTTGCATTATGGAACTACTAGTTGCTGCGTTACGAATTGTAATTAAAGCAAAAGCTCATAGTCGTTTCTGAAATCAGTTCAGTATGTTTGATGAATGTTTTGTAACCGACCGAACCACGTGAGGCACGTGATGTATATGGTTTGTATACACACAGAGAGACAGACAGACAGACAGAAAGCACACATATACACACACAAACATCACACCACCAACACACACACATATAGATATATAATATAATATATATATATATAATATATATAATATATATATATATATATATATAATCGTCTGCACCAGCCTGACGACGCTCGTCTGTTCCAACCCTCCGGCAGGCCCACACCATCGTGAAGCCCCTGAGCCCCACATGTCCAAGACGGGGCGCGGTGTTTATTCGGGTGAAATGGGTGCGCCATGGTGCACGAGATGCCTCGTCTCCTCCGCTCCACACCGTCTCTATCACGTAATCGGCACTCTCAGCCCTAGTCTGACCTCCTGTGTGTCCTCCAGGCCAGTCCACTACTGTTCAGATGTGTGTGTGTGTGTGTGTGTGTGTGTGTGTGTGTGTGGGTGTGTGTGTTCCAGGCCAGTCTATTTATCAAGAGATAACGTGCTTCCTTATAGTCCATTTCCTTTACTATCCTCGCCCCAGTGAGCTTTAAGGTTCTGTTCTCCTCCGATATTTTGAGCTGCTTCGGAGAGGCCTAGTCGTATGTACCTGCCTGCCTTGCCTCTTCAGATGTGTGTGAACATTGCCTACATGACGAAGATCATGATACGTCACTGGCAGACCTAAGATTATGATTCGTCACTGGCAGACCTAAGATCATGATACGTCACTGGCAGACCTAAGATCATGATACGTCACTGGCAGACCTAAGATCATGATTCGTCACTGGCAGACCTAAGAGCATGATACGTCACTGGCAGACCTAAGAGCATGATTCGTCACTGGCAGACCTTAGTAAGCACTTCTGGGATTAGTGGAAAACCTGAGGTCAGTCCAGGAAGGTGTGACTTCAGAATGATTATGAGAACTGAGGAGCTTAAGAACACAGTCCTCTGGCCTACGTATCTATCTATCTATCTATCTCTCCATATATGTCTCTCTCTCTCTCTCTCTCTCTCTCTCTCTCTCTCTCTCTCTCTCTCTCTCTCTCTCTCTCTCTCTCTCTCTCTCTCTCTCTCTCTCTCTCATATATATATATATATATATATATATATATATATATATATATATATATATATATATATATATATATATATATATATATATATACAGACTCTCCCCTACTTACGACCTATGCGACTTACGACCATCCGTACATACGATGAAAAAAAGATATAAAGAAATATATGTAAATACAAAAATTGCACTTGGTCGTACGTCAGCCACTGCTAACGGCTACGTGTATGCTATAGTGAGTGTCAGACGATATCCCAACATTGTGTACATCACATCAAATCTCTCTCAGTTCCCTTTTCAGTTACCATTTACTAAGCACGCGTTATCCATATGAATCTAACGAGTTCCCGTGCTGGATTAAACCATTTTTATGATAAATCCTAAAGGAGATGATGAGCAAGAGGAAAAAAACCATCACGTTTGTATTGCATAATATGTATTTTGCTTTTAATGAATTATAATTTTTTATGAACTGTGTGCTTTACCACAATAAACCAAATGCAGTGTCACCTTTACGTTTATATTCTTCCACGAAATACTTTGAAATGATGCAATAGAGACTAAAGAATGGTATCTAAATAAATGATGAAATAAATATTAAAAGATGATAGATACACTACTGTACTGTGTTGGGTTGAATTATAAAAAGACATGATAAGACGTGCCATAACGTACTTTATGGTACTGTTCAGTACGAAAACATAGAAATAATGAAATATGAACTAAAGACTGTTAAAACAAATAAACCAAAAAAACCTTTTATTTTAATCAACCGTAGAATGATTTAAAAAAGAATTCAATTCATAAAACTGGTTAAATGAAAATGGGATAATCAAGACACAACTTGTATAACGTTAGATATCAAAATGATGAAATATGAACTAAAGAATCTCAAATAAAAAGCAAACTACAGAATCATATAACAGAGCTGGTTCATAGAAAATAAGATCATCATGATAGAAATTGAGTTGGATACAAAATGGTGTATAGGTATCCGAACTCTACATGCCATGCTGGCATACGTCAGTCATACGTCCATTTCGCTGTACTCCAGCTAATACAGTGGTCATAATTCTTAACCTGATTCAGCAAAGCATTTGATTGTCATCCTGTTCTTATACTATATTTATCTTGCTTAAGTCTAACATAAAGATTCTTACCAGTCTGTCCAACATATTACATCTTACAATCTTTTAGAGTGAAACCCAAGCCTCCTCTTCATACCAAGAATCTTTTAGTTCACCCTTGTTGTGATAATTTCATGTTACTCCTCAGGTTGCTTAAATCCTTTGATGTAAATGTAGCCTTCAGGAATAACAGTACTATGAAGAATATCTTAATCAAAAACTCACTGGAAAATTCCGTGGGTTGTGTTTACAGAATACCTTGTAAAAATTGTTATATATTTTATGTTGGGCAGACTGGTAAGGATCTTCAGGTTAGCCTTATGCAACATAAACACAGTATAAGAACAAGATAAGAATCAATATTTTGTTAAACCATGATGAAAATCACGGCCATTGTACTGACTGGCTTAATGGCAGTTCAGTTATTAACTGTAACTCGTCCACCACGAGAAATATCATTGAATCTTCTACTATCAAATACACAAAGAACTGTAGCGTTAATATATTAATATCAGTGAAAGTCTATACAAACTGGATAGCCTTGTCATAGGCAGAATTCGTATACATATACGCGGGAGACAGCGACAAAGTATAAAAAAAAAAAAAAAAAATATAGATATATATATATATATATATATATATATATATATATATATATATATATATATATATATATTTTCTTTTTTTTTTTTTCTTTTGCTTTGTCGCTGTCTCCCGCGTTTGCGAGGTAGCGCAAGGAAACAGACGAAAGAAATGGCCCAACCCACCCCCATACACATGTATATAAATACGTCCACACACGCAAATATACATACCTACACAGCTTTCCATGGTTTACCCCAGACGCTTCACATGCCTTGATTCAATCCACTGACAGCACGTCAACCCCGGTATACCACATCGCTCCAATTCACTCTATTCCTTGCCCTCCTTTCACCCTCCTGCATGTTCAGGCCCCGATCACACAAAATCTTTTTCACTCCATCTTTCCACCTCCAAATTGGTCTCCCTCTTCTCCTCGTTCCCTCCACCTCCGACACATATATTCTCTTGGTCAATCTTTCCTCACTCATTCTCTCCATGTGCCCGAACCATTTCAAAACACCCTCTTCTGCTCTCTCAACCACGATCTTTTTATTTCCACACATCTCTCTTACCCTTACGTTACTTACTCGATCAAACCACCTCACACCACACATTGTCGTCAAACATCTCATTTCCAGCACATCCATCCTCCTGCGCACAACTCTTTCCATAGCCCACGCCTCGCAACCATACAACATTGTTGGAACCACTATTCCTTCAAACATACCCATTTTTGCTTTCCGAGATAATGTTCTCGACTTCCACACATTCTTCAAGGCTCCCAGAATTTTCGCCCCCTCCCCCACCCTATGATCCACTTCCGCTTCCATGGTTCCATCCGCTGCCAGATCCACTCCCAGATATCTAAAACACTTCACTTCCTCCTATATATATGTATAGATACATTAGATAGATAGTTAGATAGATAGATATGAGTTCAAGAATATGCTCGATAGCTTTATCACACTGAATCGATTTATCCAAAAATACTGACAAAAAAGATATGTTGATAAAATATCTCTTGTGCTTAAAGGAAATATACAAAGACGTGAAATATAGCTCTCACCTCGCCCCCCCCTCCCTCCCTGGGAGTATTCTCTCTCTCTCTCTCTCTCTCTCTCTCTCTCTCTCTCTCTCTCTCTCTCTCTCTCTCTCTCTCTCTCTCTCTCTCTCCCAACTTCTTCCAGGGGTTGTAAATATTTCAAAGGGACTTCGCGACTTGATGAAAGAGCTCTGTAAGTCCTTCATTACCGCTGCAAACGAGCCCTTGTGTCGCCTTCCGCTGCTGCTGCTGCTGCCTACCACCACCACCACTACCACCACCACTACCACCACCACCACTACCACCACCACTACCACCACCACTACCACTACCACTACTACCACCACTACCACCACTACCACCACTAACACTACCACCACCACTACCACCACCACCACTACCACCACTACCACTACCACTACCACCACCACCACTACTACCACCATTACCACCACTACCACCACCACTACCACCACTACCACCACCACCACCACTACCACCACCACCACTACCACCACCACCACTACCAACACTACCACCACCACCACCACCACCACCACTACCACCACCACTACCACCACCACCACTACCACCACTACCAACACTACCACCACCACTACCACCACCACCACTACCACCACCACTACCACCACCACCACTACCACCACCACCACTACCAACACTACCACCACCACTACCACCACCACCACTACCAACACTACCACCACCACTACCACCACCACCACTACCACCACCACTACCACCACCACTACCACCACCACCACTACCACCACTACCAACACTACCACCACCACTACCACCACCACCACTACCACCACCACTACCACCACCACCACTACCACTACCACCACTACCACCACCACTACCACCACCACCACCACCACCACTACCAACACTACCACCACCACTACCACCACCACCACTACCACCACCACTACCACCACCACCACTACCACCACCACCACTACCACCACTACCACCACCACCACCAGCACTACCACCACCACTACCACCACTACCACCACCACTACCACCATCACCACCTGCCGGTCCTGTGACGTCACAGGGTCCTGGTGACCTCCACAACGCTTCTCTCACATCTACACATGACTGACCCTCATGATGGCACCATCTTTCTCCGAACACAGAAGCTGTCGAGTTCTCTTCCTTCTCTCATCTTCCTACAACCACTCCACCTGTAGTAGCCCAGTCTGCAAACACCTGGGCACCTCTGATTAACCCCTTACTATCTTTTCTTTTTTTTTCTCATTTGATATTGTCTTTCTTTTCTCCTAGGACGGCTAGGAACGGGGAGTGTCTGTCATGTCCCGTGTCATGCCTGTCACTCGGAAAAGACGTGAGGTTATGGGTCCTTAGTCATCCCCTGACAGGATCCATCAGTCACCCCTGATCTGCCCTGGGGGACGGGTGTCGTGTCCCCAAGTGCGACCTCCTGTGTGGGGTCTTCCTGCCCTCAACTCCTGCTGGAGGTAACCCACATGGGACACGCCCTTCACCTCTCCATCGTCAGCGTGTCTTAAAGTCTCCGCCCAAGAGCGTGATGATTTGACTATCGTCTGCCTTACGTCTGGCCTGACTCTCGTAGTCGTGAAATTACGATTTTTCTTTTTTTTTTTTTCTTTTTATGTTAGTTCAGACGGCAGTGGGAACTGAGGCCCCGACCAAGGCCATCCCATTAACTCTCTCTCTCTCTCTCTCTCTCTCTCTCTCTCTCTCTCTCTCTCTCTCTCTCTCTCTCTCTCTCTCTCTCTCTCTCTCTCTCTCTCTCTCCACAGCAACTTGAATAATGGGGGTCGGGTGGAACTTGACAAGGGTATAGTCCAACTTGTGCTACGTGTGTGACAGCTGTAATATCTTGGAAGTTCACGTGCTTCTCCAACGATTGGTAACAATGTGTTGTGAGGGCAGGTGGCGTGCACTCTCTCCATACCCCATCAGAAGGCTTCCTTCCCGTCATCACAGTTCCTATAGCAGGTCTTCTTCACCATCACAACCCTTCCTGCAGGTTCCTTCCACCATCACAATAGACTAACAAAGCCTTACCATTACATGCTGTGTAGCACAGAAGACTAACATGATTATGTGGTACAGTAAAATAGCAAAGCCATACCATTACATGCTATGTGGCACAGAAGATTAACAAAGCCATACCATTACATGCTATGTGGCACAGAAGGTTAGCAAAGCCATGCCACTACATGCTATGTGGCACAGAAGATTAACAAAGCCATACCATTACATGCTATGAGGCACAGAAGACTATGATTGTATATATAAGTTAAACTGTATGTGTTTTTAAATGCGTTTGTGTTAGTATATGTTCATATCTATGCGTATGTACAAATGCAGGTGTGAAAATCAGTGTGTATGTGTACGTGTATATTCTTCATATGCGTGAAAATTTCGTATCATTTTCTTGTATAGACGTGTGTGTACACGTGCACACAATCTACATCATGTTTGTTCAAAAACCGTATGGATGAACAGCTGGGCAAATTGCGGACCGACCATCCCGCCGAGGATTCGAACCCAAACACGAACGAGTCTGACTTAGATTCAAATAACAATACTTGTGCACAACGCACCAACAGATGAAAGTTGATGAATGAAAGAAACATTTATTTAAATGACCAAAGATTAATAACAAATTATGATGTAACATTTGGGATGATATTTACAAAACGACAAGAAATTTGTCATGAGAGGGAAGCATATGAATATCAACAAACGGCCATAAGGAAGGGAAGCACTACACACACACATTTCCAATCAATTGCCGGATAATTACGATAATTTTTCAGGTCAAGAATGCCAGACTGGCTCGTGCCTTCACCACCGTCAGGCACATCAAGGCATTTTACCCTCGACTGGCCAGACTTTTCTGTATAAACGTCAGATCTTCCCCCGCCAGGCGGATCCTGCCGCTGAATCCGTTCTTTAAAACGGATCCAATTCTGCTTCTTATTGTGAGCCAATCAGGTGTCATAGATGCCATGGGATTCAGTCGTATCCATTAGAACTCGACCCTTTGTGTGGCGGGAGATGTGGGGCCGGTTTCTGGGAATTATTTCCCATTGTTGGACTTTTCCACAGCCGGCGAACCACGGAAATTAATCTCTAGACACAGACGTAGAGTGTGTTGGAGTGCGTGGGTTCTGTCGAGTATACAGTTGATATCTAGAGTGTGTTGAAAATTTTATTGAGCGAAGATCAAGATGTAGAGTGCATTGGAGCTTGTTACTGAACCATAGCATCTGTCACGTATGTACAGTTAGGATCTAGAGTATGTTATAGTTTCTGTTGACCGAAGGCTGAGATGAAGAGTTCGTTAGACCACCCTGTTGTGTGTGTGTGTGTGTAGCTGCACTGGTAAAGCCGGTGAGGTGTGTCTACACATATTTTCCCAAGGTAGTTACTGCTGTCTCACGATATGCTGATATACTGATATACTCCCTTTTGACAAGAGATGGGTGAGGGTGCAGTGCATACCTGGGTATACTTGAGGACGTTCTCGAAGCTCGCAAGACGTCACCACTTCGTGAAATATCAGACTTGTTAACACCGACCAGCCCGCCCCCTCATTGCACCTGCCCCAACCATCTTAAACTACCAGCAAACAACCAACAACCATCGCCAACTGAACCAGGCATGGCTGGCCGATCAATAGCTGACCCACGTACATAACGACCCAACCAGTTAAAGAGCATCGGTAAAGAGGATCTGACTAATGCCATCATGTTGTCCGGGGATGTGGGAGCGACAGCGAGGCTCGAAGCGCGACTGTCCACCACCGCCCAGCAGCTGTCGGGGGTGAGGCGGAGTAACATGTCGTCAGGATGTGGAGGAGAGGCTAGCGGAGGTGCGGGAGGAGACTGACACACCCTGGCGGACATGACCACACACCAGCAGCAGGTGTTTGAAGAGAACATCGACCGGGAGGGACGTATCTGGTGAAGCTGGTGTGCCAGATGAAGACGAGGCGCTCTCGATGGCGCCAGACGACGACAACGAAGTCGAGAAAGTCAATGCAGCATCGGGCGTCAACACGGAGGAGTCACATGCATACCGCAGGCTGGGGGACCCGCCGCCGCCGCCGCGACCCAGCCTGCAAACCGCAAGCGGTCGTCGCAAGCCAAGGGCGTCCGTGATTAAGTGCTGGGCAACCGACGGAGGTTAAAGGCGCACTACGCCGCGCCTTACGACAGCATCTACGTGAAGAAAGCTATTCTCCGGCAGGTACGGCAGGAGTGGAAGCGGAAAGCCAAGATGGAAAACATAATGTAATGAATAAGTTAAACAATTTTGATATGAGTTTAAACGAGATTAAGACCCATCTGCCAGTGTCATTCCCAAGCTGTGTGTTATATACTCGTGGTGGTGAGGACAATCCACATCGTGGAGGTCCCTGTGTGCTCGTCAAGCGGCGTTTGTAAGTCAGTATCAGCGAGAGCAGTGGTGGACGCTTGGTGCTGGGCGACTTGAATACGCCCTTATCAACGCGCCGGGTGAGTTGCCAGTCAGCCTGGATTTGTCGGAGTTTATGTATCTCAATACTCCTGACCAAGTCCAGATATTACACACCGATGATACGAGTGACCTACCTGGCCTAAGTGTAGGGCATCTTCGTAGTTAGTTGACCTCCCTCCAGGGTAGGGAGTTGGTGCCTGTGTTGGGCACGTGTATTGTGTGACCTGATATAATAGACATGTAGATGATGACCGTGTTAATCATGATCTAAGGCTTCACCTCAGACCTCGCACCTGTAGCACGATCATTACAAGTTGAGTCTAGTAGTCAAGAATCCCTCGCCTCCCGCGTATCTGGCCTGGGTTACCAGACTGCTGCATACCCATACTACACCCTCGCTTGCTGGCGAGACTGATGGGTATGCTGGGAAGATAAGTGTGTAATGTTGAGTGGCTATGCGTGTGCAAGCGGGACACATACACGCTGACGTGACCCAGACGTATCCGTGGACCTACGGGATCATTTGCTTCAGCGATGATGCCCAGGTAGGGCGTGCCGTCACCTGGGGCGATGAGGCGAGCCACGCCCTCACCGACGCCGCTACGTCCCCAAAGCTCCTGGTGTGGGAGAACCCGACCGTGATGTACTGCACAGTGATATGTACCTACCAATGCTGGACGACCCTATAACTAACTCCATCTGAGGTGTCGGACCAACTTCTGAGGCGCTGGACGACCCTCTAACTCCACGTGGGGTGTCGGACCACATCATGAGGCTCAAGTGCAACAAGGCGTGCGGGTCTGATGGTGCACCACCTAGTATATCGCTAGTGTTACCTGCCACGATCATGGGTACCGAGTGTCTGTATGTTATGTAATCGTGTCTTCATGTCAGGTATATACCCGTCCTCCTCCTGGGTAACAGTTCGACTATTCGCCATCCTCAAGCGAAGGTCTCGTGCGCTAGTGACCAACTTTAGGGTCATCAGTGTTATTAAGAAGATCGTCATATTATATGATATGGTCCTCTGTGATGAGAGGCGGAGGAAATGGTTCCAACCCTCCCCCTTGCGAGTAATCTGGCAGCGGCAGCCAGCCAGCCAGGCAGGCGAGCGGGAGGGAAAGGGACGTCTGGAACATATTGTAACGCTGCCATTACTGACTGATGTGGCCAGGAAGAAGCAATCTGAATAATTTATGACATTTGTAGACTTTTCTAAAGCCGACGATAAGGTGCAGTGGAACGTGCAGTCGTTTGTGTTCAAAAGATTGAGCTGTGGAATGACAATGGTCTTGGCTATTGTGGCCATGGGTAAAGTTACTCATTGTATTGTAGCCACAGCATTAGTCACGGCGTCCGTAGGTGTGCGACAGGGTTCCCCTACTCCCTGCCTGTTGTCCGTCGTGTACGTGGACGACATGGTCACATTAAAGGAGCACAACTGTGGGTTGGATGTCTCTTTAGTCTGGCTGCATGTACTGATCCATATGAATGACATGGTCTTGTTATCCACTTCAAGGACGGCCATGATGAATAACATCAACATAATCATTTTTTTTTTTTTTGCGCTCTACGTAGCTTGCAGGTGAATATGGATAAGATGAAATTCTTCGTAGCTAACAACACCGATTTGGATAAGCAGCCAACACATGTGGGCGACTTAAACAGTGGGACCGTGTGATCAATATGCATACTTGGGGCGTCCGTTCACAGCAGGTGGATCCACATCCACAACCATAGACCCTACATGTCACCCCCTCACATGGAGAGCTCTTGTGGATACAAACAATGATGTACCACATTCTGGGTGAAGAGAAGGATATTTGATGCTACATCACTCTCTTACTGTCCTGTATGATGGATGTGAGTCATGGCTGTGTATGATGGATGTGACTCATGGCTGTGTATGATGGATGTGACTCATGGCTGTGTATGATGGATGTGAGTCATGGCTGTGTATGATGGATGTGAGTCATGGCTGTGTATGATAGATGTGAGTCATGGCTGTGTATGATGGATGTGAGTCATGGCTGTGTATGATGGATGTGAGTCATGGCTGTGTATGATGGATGTAATTCATGGCTGTGTATGGTGGATGTGACTCATGGCTGTGTATGATGGATGTGAGTCATGGCTGTGTATGATGGATGTGAGTCATGCCTGTGTATGATGGATGTGAGTCATGCCTGTGTGCTGACATCAAACCCGTCAATAAACTGTATCTGTGGAGTGTCCAACACTTGCTGGGTGTCCGAAAGACGACGAGAAATGATTTGAGTCTGACGGAGTCTTGAGTATCCCCACCTACGCATTTAAAGTAAAGCAACGTAAATTCCCCTCGAGCATGTGGAGTGAGAGAGAGAGAGGAGAGGTATGGAGGATGACCCACTCTCTCATGTCATTTGCGTGTGAACAACAGCTTCAACACGTCACGTTCCATGCACGATTTCATCGTACATGACGTAGATGATGTTAGGTTTGGCTGCGACAACTGGAAAGAGATATTAAGACATTCTGACTCATCCAGAAGTTAGTTGTACCTGTCTAAGATAAATCTGGGATTTGTTAAATGCAGGAGTTGATGAGATGGAGCGCCTAAGATGGATGTGTGTGTCATTGAGCAGCCACTCCTTCGCTGTAGGGGAGGGGCGTTGACACAGGCGTGCGCGGTAGAAGCCGCTTGTTCATACAAGAACAATCGTGTACATGAAGCGAGATTCAGACTGAGTGGCGTGTCTTTGATGATTGACCCATATCATTGCACTTGGCGCCAACATTTCCACATCACAACCTTAGAAAGCTTGTTCATTTGACAAAGCTGACCATGAAGTTGTATGTATGATGCACCATCCATTCCATACTTATATTGTATGTTTTAGTGTGAGTTATTTTAGGTAATAGTTCTCCACATGTTATTTGTATGCTCTACGATATACTAGTTGTGCATTTCCGTGTTTTGTATTTTAGTATTTTAGTGTTTTTTATTAAGTTATTGGTGCATTGGTACAGAGCTTTATGGGTTATTAGTGTTATCTGTATTAGTATGTATCTAATTAATCTTGTTTTCATTTATTGTTTTTTTGTTCAAGATTGTAATCATGAGCCATAATGTATATGGTTTATAGTTTTAAAACGTGCATTTCTGTGGTCAGTGAAATATGTATCTACCTATTGTATGCAGATGACACCGTGGTGTTAGGTTAAACAGAGGAAGAGCTGTTTGCGTGTTATGTCTTAAGGATATCTGTAGATTATGGTAAGTTTGCTGGACATTATAACTGTGAATTATGTTCTCAAACAAGAAAAGTATATATGTCAACGATAATGCAGCCAACCAAACACGCAAAATGGCAACTTTGGCAGACATGATCAAAATATTGACCCTAACGGATCCACAGCTTAGAATCATCATAAATCTGAATATTTAGGCAAGTTAGACCCTCAGGTTTAATCCTAAAAGAACGGCTCTTGTTTACCTCGAGGATCCTTACGCAAAGGTATACCACGAATGACCAGCAGAAGAGAAGAACTGTCGAATATCTGAGATATCTGATCGCCGGGTCCTTACGTAAACTGAAGATAAGATATCTTAGATCGGTCTACACCCGTTAGATTAAGGTAATATATATTCTGCGTATATTGAATACGCCAGGATAAAGCTGCTTAATGGAAATGTCAGGAAAGCGTCACTACCAGAAAAGAGAGAGAGAGGAGAGAGAGAGAGAGAGAGAAAAAAAAAAAGCTATTGATTATAAAGTACCCGACTTTCCCTGACCTGCTCTCTCTCTCTCTCTCTCTCTCTCTCTCTCTCTCTCTCTCTCTCTCTCTCTCTCTCTCTCTCTCTCTCTCTCTCTCTCTCTCTCTCTCTCTCTCTCTGGTCACTTGGAAACTACGAAGAATTTAGGAAAGTACACATCCGTTCTAGAATTTCTGAAGACGGTGACATGGACCCAGGGATGGGGTGGGATGGTGAGTGAATGACCAGAAGAGATTTGGACGTTTTCCAGAAATTCCAGGTAATTCCAGAAGAGCCCCAAGGTTGTAGCACTTAGAGCATCCCAGCTCTTTGGCAAGTAGAGAACCCCAACTCCGCAGTTCCAGGACTGTTGGCAACTCCAGAGCTCCAGGACTATGGCAATTCCAGTAGCTCAACAGTGTGGCACTTCCAGAACCCAAGGACGGTGTGGCAGCTCCACAGGTCCAGGGCTGTGGCAGCTCCAAAGAGTCTGGCAACACCAAAGTTTCAGAACTGTAAAAATGATTTCGAATCTCTGGTGGACTAAATAGACACACACACACACACACACACACACACACACACACACACACATGTTCTACCTTCCTGGCCAGCTTAGTGTACGGCTTAGCATGTCTGTGAAGGCCATAAACCAAGACGTAATTGTAGTGATAATTGTTCGTTGTTGTCACAGACTTCAACACGTTATCATAACATTGGATATCAACTGATTGTTATATTTCTTTCTTACATCTCCCCTGATGATGTGATTATTACACGAAAGTGCACTTGGGAACTTATCGTGTTTCACTTCATTTTCCCCGTGGACTCATAGGAATATCTTGATCACGCGCAAAATTGTGATCCTTTCCAATATATATATATATATATATATATATATATATATATATATATATATATATATGTATATATATATATATATATATATATATATATATATATATATATATATATATATATATATATATATATATATATATATATTTTTTATATATATATATATTTTTTTTTTCTTTATACTTTGTCGCTGTCTCCCGCGTTTGCGAGGTAGCGCAAGGAAACAGACGAAAAAAATGGCCCAACCCACCCCCATACACATGTATATACATACGTCCACACACGCAAATATACATACCTACACAGCTTTCCATGGTTTACCCCAGACGCTTCACATGCCCTGATTCAACCCACTGACAGCACGTCAACCCCGGTATACCACATCAATCCAATTCACTCTATTCCTTGCCCTCCTTTCACCCTCCTGCATGTTCAGGCCCCGATCACACAAAATCTTTTTCACTCCATCTTTCCACCTCCAATTTGGTCTCCCACTTCTCCTCGTTCCCTCCACCTCCGACACATATGTCCTCTTGGTCAATCTTTCCTCACTCATTCTCTCCATGTGCCCAAACCATTTCAAAACACCCTCTTCTGCTCTCTCAACCACGCTCTTTTTATTTCCACACATCTCTCTTACCCTTACGTTACTTAATCGATCAAACCACCTCACACCACACATTGTCCTTAAACATCTCATTTCCAGCACATCCATCCTCCTGCGCACAATTCTATCCATAGCCTACGCCACGCAACCATACAACATTGTTGGAACCACTATTCCTTCAAACATACCCATTTTTGCTCTCCGAGATAATGTTCTCGACTTCCACACATTCTTCAAGGCTCCCAGGATTTTCGCCCCCTCCCCCACCCTATGATCCACTTCCGCTTCCATGGTTCCATCCGCTGCCAGATCCACTCCCAGATATCTAAAACACTTTACTTACTCCAGTTTTTCTCCATTCAAACTTACCTCCCAATTGACTTGACCCTCAACCCTACTGTACCTAATTACCTTGCTCTTGTTCACATTTACTCTTAACTTTCTTCTTTCACACACTTTACCAAACTCAGTCACCAGCTTCTGCAGTTTCTCACATGAATCAGCCACCAGCGCTGTATCATCAGCGAACAACAACTGACTCACTTCACAAGCTCTCTCATCCCCAACAGACTTCATACTTGCCCCTCTTTCCAAAACTCTTGCATTCACCTCCCTAACAACCCCATCCATAAACAAATTAAACAACCATGGAGACATCACACACCCCTGCCGCAAACCTACATTCACTGAGAACCAATCACTTTCCTCTCTTCCTACACGTACACATGCCTTACATCCTCGATAAAAACTTTTCACTGCTTCTAACAACTTGCTACCCACACCATATATTCTTAATACCTTCCACAGAGCATCTCTATCAACTCTATCATATGCCTTCTCCAGATCCATAAATGCTACATACAAATCCATTTGCTTTTTTAAGTATTTCTCACATACATTCTTCAAAGCAAACACCTGATCCACACATCCTCTACCACTTCTGAAACCACACTGCTCTTCCCCAATCTGATGCTCTGTACATGCCTTCACCTTCTCAATCAATACCCTCCCATATAATTTACCAGGAATACTCAACAAACTTATACCTCTGTAATTTGAGCACTCACTCTTAACCCCTTTGCCTTTGTACAATGAAACTATGCACGCATTCCGCCAATCCTCAGGCACCTCACCATGAGTCATACATACATTAAATAACCTTACCAACCAGTCAATAATACAGTCACCCCCTTTTTTAATAAATGATGAACTTCATCGCCAAGTTGGTGTTATGATTTTTGTTTTGGGCTTTGGTGGCGGTGTCTTTACAGTACCCGGTTGGTACGTTGAAGTAGAGGAAAGTGTTGACGGACCCAACACAATGTGAGAAGTATCTCTCATGCCTAAAATACATTTTCCTCCGAGTCTGCAGGTCGTCATACCTGAGGGTCGAACTATCGTGCTCAAGAGTCGTACCGTCTTGCTCAAGATGCTATAGCTAAACAATGTCCTCTGAAACACAGTGTTTGGAAGCTAAACTTCGTCAGACAATGCAAGGAACTGTGCGTACATAACTCTCATATAAAAGGGACTATGCATTAATTTTAAACTTCGATGCAACGAAGTACGTGCGCGTGAAGCAACAGTTTCTGTTCTCACGGCTGACAGCGACACACAGGCAATGCCTTAAGACGAGAAACTCATCTGATGGTTTGTGGTACACACACACACACACACACGCATACACACACACACACACACACACACACACACACACACACACAATTCTCAGTGTTTCCAGGCTTGTCAGATGAGGAAAGAACAACCGATCTATTTTTGTCACTTAAAATAGCTGGGATTAATTAGAATATATATTTACGCATCATTTTCCGTGATTTTTTTTTTCTATTAAATTATTTAAGCACCATACAGTAACATACATTAATTCTTCCCACTTGAAAGTAAAATTGCAAAATGCGTGCTTTACAATAACCAATAAAATCTACTAAGAGGAAATCCACATCATTAACATTTTCATAAATTCACGGGCAATGCGCCAACGCCAACAAGGAATGGATACCCATGATTTTGTATCCGATATATATATATATATATATATATATATATATATATATATATATATATATACATACATATTGGGTATTTTTGCACGTACAACATAGTGTGTAGTTCTACCTAGAGGACTAAAAGTCTATTTGTTCACAAATCCTAACAAAACTGCTTTGCCTTTTGTAAACGCCTCTTGTTAACATGTTCCATTATGTCCTTACTTAACTGAGTCCAACTCTCTCTCTCTCTCGCACACACACATACACACACACACACACACACACACACACACACACTCGGGGGAAAAGAGAAAATGGACAGAGGCAACTTGGATACGAACCCTTGTCTTCCTGTATTTCAAGTTTTGTCTTTGTCGAAGCGAAACTTTCCCGGGGACACTCATGGACCATGTAACTCAAGATCCACCACTTGCCTCCTGTAACTCAAGAACTCCCACCTAATGTGTATCGCCGCCACCTACCGTGTCCCCTTAACCAGTCAGTGTGTGCCACCACTGGCTGCTTCGCCACCCACCTGCACACCCACTGTGTGTGTGTATGTGTGTGTGTGTGTGTGTGTGTGTGTATGTGTGTGTGTGTGTGTGTGTGTCCTACCTACACACACTACCACACTGTTTCCTCCTTTATGGCCGGAACTTGCAAAAGTCTGTTTTTCATGAGGTGGGGGTGGAGGTGAGGTGGTCCTCTCTCTCTCTCCTCTCTCTCTCTCTCTCTCTCTCTCTCTCTCTCTCTCTCTCTCTCTCTCTCTCTCTCTCTCTCTCTCTCTCTCTCTCTCTCTCTCTCTCTCTCTCTCTCTCTCTCTCTCTCTCTCGTTTCCAATCAAGTCTCCCGATAGTTACCAGACCATGGCTGTCTCCTCCAGCTGTCCCCCTGAGTATTGGCCAGCCAGACTGAAGAAGAGCGGATAATTTCCCAGAGGTGTTCAACCTCCTGCCGAAGGCGCTGAAAGTGGAGGAGACAAGCGGGAGTCGTGGTAACTGCGGTGTCCCGGGACTGTGGCGACTCCTAGTATCCCAGTATCCCAGGAATGTTATAGTACCATATTCTGTTTCCTGTGTGGCGGGGTAGCGACAGGAATGGATGAAGGCAAGCAAGTATGAATATAATATGTGTGTAATGTGTATTTCCCTTGATCAAACTGGAGGCTGCCCCTCATTTTGTCCTGTGATCTGCTATCATAGCATCCCTCATTGCTCATTAATGAGTATGAGAATGAGAGATACAGACAGACAGACGAGACTCCTCTTCAATGAGTATGAGAATGAGACAGACAGATAGATAGATAAACCTATGAGTATCTTGAGTATCAAAGGGAGGTCCAGTGAAGTATGAGTGGGCTGCATGTCGTCAAGTGTCGTGTGTGAGATGAGAGAATGTGTTGGTATTTGGAGACTCAGGTAAGGGAGAGGAACTCGATAGCTACCGAAGTGCTGATTCACTTCGACTCTACCAACTCACTCTGTCCCTAACATGGACTCTCCCGCTTTCAAGAGCTACAGGGACTATCCCAGTTTCATGAGCAGCAGGGACTATCCCAGTTTCATGAGCAACAGGGACTATCCCAGTTTCATAAGCAGCAGGGACTATCCAGTTTCATGAGCAGCAGAGATTATCCCAGTTTCATGAGCAGCAGGGACTATCCCAGTTTCGTGAGCAGCAGGGACTATCCCAGTTTCATGAGCAGCAGGGACTATCCCAGTTTCATGAGCAGCAGGGACTATCCCAGTTTCATGAGCAGCAGGGACTATCCCAGTTTCATGAGCAGCAGGGACTATCCCAGTTTCATAAGCAGTAGGGACTATCCCAGTTTCAAAAGCTACAGGGACTATCCCAGTTTCATAAGCAGCAGGGACTATCCCAGTTTCATGAGCAGCAGGGACTATCCCAGTTTCATGAGCAGCAGGGACTATCCCAGTTTCATAAGCAGCAGGGACTATCCCAGTTTCATGAGCAGCAGGGACTATCCCAGTTTCATGAGCAGCATGGACTATCCCAGTTTCATGAGCAGCAGGGACTATCCCAGTTTCATGAGCAGCAGGGACTATCCCAGTTTCATGAGCAGCATGGACTATCCCAGTTTCATAAGCAGCAGGGACTATCCCAGTTTCATAAGCAGCAGGGACTATCCCAGTTTCATGAGCAGCAGGGACTATCCCAGTTTCATGAGCAGCAGGGACTATCCCAGTTTCATGAGCAGCATGGACTATCCCAGTTTCATAAGCAGCAGGGACTATCCCAGTTTCATAAGCAGCAGGGACTATCCCAGTTTCATGAGCAGCAGGGACTATCCCAGTTTCATGAGCAGCAGGGACTATCCCAGTTTCATGAGCAGCAGGGACTATCCCAGTTTCATAAGCAGCAGGGACTATCCCAGTTTCATAAGCAGCAGGGACTATCCCAGTTTCATAAGCAGCAGGGACTATCCCAGTTTCATGAGCAGCAGGGACTATCCCAGTTTCATAAGCAGCATGGACTATCCCAGTTTCATGAGCAGCAGAGATTATCCCAGTTTCATGAGCGGCAGGGACTATCCCAGTTTCATGAGCAGCAGGGACTATCCCAGTTTCATAAGCAGCAGGGACTATCTCAGTGTCATAAGCAGCAGAGATTATCCCAGTTTCATGAGCAGTAGAGACTATCCCAGTTTCATGAGCAGCAGGGACTATCCCAGTTTCATGAGCAGCAGAGATTATCCCAGTTTCATGAGCAGCAGAGATTATCCCAGTTTCATGTGCAGCAGGGATTATCCCAGTTTCATGAGCAGCAGGGACTATCCCGGCAGTTTTCATTGAAGGAATCATATGCATACAGCAACGTACCCTTCTCTTTTTGGAGGAGTGAGTGGGTGAGTGAGTGGGGGAAATATAGAAGACTTTGAGGGAGGGGGGACTTTTGGGAGGGAGGGATTTCCCACACCCCACACCTGCAAGGCTGATGGACATGCATTTTCCTCCACAGTGCAGTCGTGAATAATTCATAAAATTATTCAGCAGTGGCTTGATAAACGTGCTTGATAATCCAGATGTAATTTTCCCGTCCCTAATTACACTCCTCTGGTAATTGGTGTCCGATTATTATCACCCTTTATGATTGTGCAATAAGACTAATTTGATGATAATATGCCATTGAAACTGTATAGACGCACGTAATACATCATTCTAATTTGTATTGCTAAATGGGGAAGTGGCTTAATTACAATGGCCTAATTTTACAGCATAAGACTCGTCTAATTGGATTTTTCTGTCTCGATTTGTGGGATGAATAATGTACATATATTCTATTTTTGTTGCATAATAGAGTTTTAATATTTCTCACTTCCAATATGTCTAATTGCCTACATATGTACTATCAGATGGATTTGACTTAGAATATCTCGCTTCAAAAGTTACATGATAAATATATAATTCTCTTGACATATGAATTTAATTATAGTCACTTAATGAAGAACACGAAATTATGCGATCTCATTACGGGAAAAGTGTTGAATCTAAGTGTTAAGTAATCTCATATTTAATTACCTCATTCGATAGTCTTAACGATCCAAGGCATCATATCAAGTGGTTGGGAGTATAATGACGGGTCTAAGATGGTAATGAAATTGGTGGTAATTAATCTCTGAGGTGGTAGTTAAGATGATGGCAATTATAGCGATGATAGTCATCTTCTGAGACTTGTAATTAAGCTGGTTGTATTAAGACTCTGATGAAGGAATTATATTGATGGTAGTTGATATCTGAGAAGGTCATTGAACCCGTGGTAACTATCCTCTAATAAGGTAATTAAATTGGCTGTGATTAACCTCCGGAAAGCTAATTGAATTGGTGCTGATTAACCCTTGAAAAAGTAATTAAAGTGTGGATCATTACTGTCAGGTAGCTAGATAGTTAGATTAATGTTAGATATCGTGTAAGAAAGTAATCAAATATGTGGTGATTTATCTTAGAAAAATATTTCATCACAATTCATTAAACTCTCAGGAGAAAATCAAGTTACCTTGAAGAGGTAATTACCTTAATGGCAATTAGTCTTTGAGTGGATGATTAGATTGGAGGTATAAGCTATCAAGGAGAGATAACTAAATTAGTGGCAGTTAACCTCTGAGGCAAATGGGTTGATACTGAAGGACCTCTTACAATGTAATTAGGTTATGGTAACCAGACTCTAGAGAGGTGGTCAAACTGGGGTAACCAACTGATGAGAAGGTAATTGAATTGTTGGTAAATTAAACCTTTGAGGGAGTAGCAAACACGTTTTGGAATCGGTCATCGCCAACATTCGATCCTCTGGTGTCCTTTGCAGTCACCTCATCATAACTGACTCGTGTGACCTCGTGGGACCTCGTGTGACCTGGCGTTACCACTCAGGTCATGTGGAGAGGTAACCCCAGAACTTATGGACAATTCTGAGCTCCATAACCCCCTCGGAACTCTCATGATGGGCGTGGGCGAACATGTCTACTCAACTTGACCCTTGAACACCCCCTTTTAGGTAGCCACTGCCAGCGGTCAAGACAACACGCGCCCTTTGACGCCAAGAAATGGCTACATCCGGGCATGTATGCCATGTGGGTGACGGTCACCATCCCGGACATGGAGACAGGGGATGATGCTGACGTCTTCATTCTGCCCACAAGATCCGTCTTCTGTCGCAGTGAACACAGGATCTATGTCTCAGGACGACCTCAGGACCTGAGAAAGCCGCCTCTCCTATAGCTGCACCATGAGACCCTAGGCAAAGACACACCTCTTCAATAGGAAGTCCGCCACGCTATTTGCACCTACAGCAGAGCCACGAGACTCCTAGTGAGCCCACCTGCATCAGCTCACCTGACCTCACCTGCACTCACCTATGTGCTTATCTTGAAAGACACCTTTTCTAGTGGTGATTCTGTACCTCTCCTTCGGCCGTCTCTATGACAAAAGTATTTAGAGACAGACCAAATACCGCTGAAGGGGTAATGCCATTTGAGGTAATTAGTTTTGTGGGGTCATTATCCCTGTGGTCGTAAGTATACAAGTAATGGCTGCTGGGTTAGGTCAAGTCACAGTTGTTGGTTTGTGGTCCGTCAGTCGTTCAAAAGCATCCAGGTCTCACTAGTGGCCAGGCCTTACTAGTAGCCAGGTCCTACTAGTGGCCAGGTCCCGCCAGTGGCCAGGTCCTACAAGTGGCCAGGTCTCACTAGCAGCCATGCCCCCTCCAGTGGCAATGTATCACTAATGAACAGGTCCCACTAGTGAACAGGTTCCACCAGTGGCTAGGTCTCACTAGTGGCCAGGTCCCACTAATGGACAGGTTCCACCCGTGGCCAGGTCCTATCATTGGCCAGGTCCCACTAGTAGCCAGGTCCCACCAGTGGCAATGTCCCACCAGTGGCCAGATGCCACCAATGGCCAGAACTCACCAACAGCCAGGCCTCACCAGCAGCCAGGCCTAACCAGCAGCCAAGCCTCACTAACAGCCAGTCCTCACCAGCAGCCAGGTCTCACTAGCAGCCAGGCCTCACCAGCAGCCAAGCCTCACTAGCAGCCAAGCCTCACTAGCAACCAGACCTCACCAGCAGCCAGGTCTCACTAGCAGCCAGGCCTCACCAGCAGCCAAGCCTCACTAGCAGCCAAGCCTCACTAGCAACCAGGCCTCACCAGCAGCCAAGCCTCACTAGCAGCCAAGCCTCACTAGCAACCAGACATCACCAGCAGCCAGGTCTCACTAGCAGCCAGGCCTCACCAGCAGCCAAGCCTCACTAGCAGCCAAGCCTCACTAGCAACCAGGCCTCACCAGCAGCCAGGTCTCACCAGCAGCCAGACCTCACCAGCAGCCAGACCTCACCAGCAGCCAGGCTTCATCAGCAGCCAGACCTCACCAGCAGCCAGACCTCACCAGCAGCCAGACCTCACCAGCAGCCAGGACTCATCAGCAGCCAGGCCTCATCAGCAGCAAGACCTCACCAGCAGCCAGACCTCACCAGCAGCCAGACCTCACCAGCATCCAGGTCTCACCAGCAGCCAAGCCTCACTAGCAGCCAAACCTCACCAGCAGTCAGACCTCACCAGCAGCCAGTCCTCACCAGCAGCCAGGCGTCACCAGCAGCCAAACCTTACCAGCAGCCAGGCCTCACCAGCAGCCAGGCCTCACCAACAGCCAGGCCTCACCAGCAGCCAGGTCTCACCAGCAGCTAGGCCTCACAAGCAGCCAAGCCTCACCAGCAGCCAGGCCTCAACCGCAGCCAGACCTCACCAGCAGCCAGACCTCACCAGCAGCCAGTCCTCACCAGCAGCCAGGCCTCACCAGGAGACAGACCTCACCAGCAGCCAGTCCTCATCAGCAGCCAGACCTCACCAGCAGCCAGACCTCATCAGCAGCCAGGCCTCACCAGCAGCCAGACCTCACCAGCAGCCAGACCTCACCAGCAGCCAGACCTCACCAGCAGCCAGACCTCATCAGCAGCCAGGCCTCACCAGCAGCCAGACCTCACCAGCAGCCAGGCCTCACCAGCAGCCAGTCCTCACCAGCAGCCAGACCTCACCAGCAGCCAGGCCTACCCAGCAGCCAGTCCTCACCAGCAGCCAGACCTCACCAGCAGCCAGGCCTCACCAGCAGCCAGACCTCAACAGCAGCCAGTCCTCACCAGCAGCCAGACCTCACCAGCAGCCAGACCTCACCAGCAGCCAGTCCTCACCAGCATCCAGGCCTCACCGCCAGCCAGACCTCACAAGCAGCCAGACCTCTCCAGCAGCCAGGCCTCACCAGCAGCCAAACCTTACCAGCAGCCAGGCCTCACCAGCAGCCAGACCTCACCAGCAGCCAGTACTCACCAGCAGCCAGACCTCACCAGCAGTTAGACCTCACCAGCAGCAAGACCTCACCAGCAGCCAGTCCTCACCAGCAGTGAGGCCTCACCAGCAGCAAGGCCTCACAAGTAGCCAGACCTCACTAGCAGCCAGGTCTCAACCGCAGCCAGACCTCACCAGCAGCCAGACCTCACCAGCAGCCAGACCTCACCAGCAGCCAGGCCTCACCAGCAGCCAGGCCTCACCATTAGCCAGTCCTCACCAGCAGCCAGGCCTCACCAGCAGCCAGACCTCACCAGCAGCCAGTCCTCACCAGCAGCCAGACCTCACCAGCAACCAGACCTCACCAGCAGCCATGCCTCACCAGTAGCCAGACCTCACCAGCAGCAAGGCCTCACCAAAAGCCAGACCTCACCAGCAGCCAGTCGTCATCAACAGCCAGGCCTCACCAGCAGCCAGTCCTCACCAGCAGCCAGACCTCATCAGCAGCCAGGCCTCACCAGCAGCCAGTCCTCACCAGCAGCCAGAACTCACCAGCAGCCAGGCCTCATCAGCATCCAGGCCTCACCAGCAGCCAGTCCTCACCAGCAGCCAGACCTCACCAGCAGCCAGACCTCACCAGCAGCCAGTCCTCATCAGCAGTCAGGCCTCACCGGCAGCCAGGCCTCACCAGCAGCCAAGCCTCATCAGCAGCCAGGCCTCACCAGCAGCCAGTCCTCACCAGCAGCCAGGCCTCACCAGCAGCCAGACCTCACCAGCAGCCAGACCTCACCAGCAGCCAGGTCTCACCAGCAGCCAGGCCTCACCAGGAGACAGACCTCACCAGCAGCCAGTCCTCACCAGCAGCCAGACTTCACCAGCAGCCAGGCCTCACTGGCAGCCAGACCTCACCAGCAGCCAGACCTCACCAGCAGCCAGACCTAAACAGCAGCCAGTCCTCACCAGCAGCCAGACCTCACCAGCAGCCAGACCTCACCAGCAGCCAGGCCTCACCAGCATCCAGGCCTCACCGCCAGCCGGACCTCACCAGCAGCCAGTCCTCACCAACAACCAGGCCTCACCAGCAGCCAAACCTTACCAGCAGCCAGGCCTCACCAGCAGCCAGACCTCACCAGCAGTCAGACCTCACCAGCAGCCAGACCTCACCAGCAGTCAGACCTCACCAGCAGCAAGACCTCACCAGCAGCCAGTCCTCACCAGCAGTCAGGCCTCACCAGCAGCAAGGCCTCACAAGCAGCCAGACCTCACCAGCAGCCAGGTCTCAACCGCAGCCAGACCTCACCAGCAGCCAGACCTCACCAGCAGCCAGACCTCACCAGCAGCCAGGCCTCACCATTAGCCAGTCCTCACCAGCAGCCAGGCCTCACCAGCAGCCAGACGTCACCAGCAGCCAGTCCTCACCAGCAGCCAGACCTCACCAGCAACCAGACCTCACCAGCAGCCAGGCCTCACCAGCAGCCAGACCTCACCAGCAGCAAGGCCTCACCAGCAGCCAGACCTCACCAGCAGCCAGTCGTCATCAGCAGCCAGGCCTCACCAGCAGCCAGTCCTCACCAGCAGCCAGACCTCACCAGCAGCCAGGCCTCCCCAGCAGCCAGTCCTCACCAGCAGCCAGACCTCACCAGCAGCCAGGCCTCATCAGCATCCAGGCCTCACCAGCAGCCAGTCCTCACCAGCAGCCAGACCTCACCAGCAGCCAGACCTCACCAGCAGCCAGTCCTCATCAGCAGTCTGGCCTCACCGGCAGCCAGGCCTCACCAGCAGCCAAGCCTCACCAGCAGCCAGGCCTCACCAGCAGCCAGACCTCACCAGCAGCCAGGCCTCACCAGCAGCCAGACCTCACCAGCGGCCAGTAATCACCAGCAGCCAGGCCTCACTGGCAGCCAGACCTTACCAGCAGCCAGTCCTCACCAACAGCCAGGCCTCACCAGCAGCCAGGCCTCACCAGCAGCCAGGCCTGACCAGCAGCCAGGCCTGACCAGCAGCCAGACCTCACCAGCAGCCAGTCGTCATCAGCAGCCAGGCCTCACCAGCAGCCAGTCCTCACCAGCAGCCAGACCTCACCAACAGCCAGGCCTCACCAAAAGCCAAGCCTCATCAGCAGCCAGACCTCACCAGCAGCCAGACCTCACCAGTAACCAGACCTCACCAGCAGCCAGTCCTAACCAGCAGCCAGACCTCACCAGCAGCCAGGCATCACCAGCAGCCAGGCCTCACCAGCAGCCAAGCCTCACCAGCAGCCAAGCCTCACCTGCAGCCAAACCTCGCCAGCAGCCAAACCTCGCCAGCAGCCAGGCCTCACCAGCAGCCAGTCCTCACCAGCAGCCAGGCCTCACCAGCAGCCAGGCCTCACCAGCAGCCAGTTCTCACCAGCAGCCAGTCCTCAACAGCAGCCAGGCCTCACAAGCAGCCAGTCCTCACCAGCAGCCAGTCCTCACCATCAGCCAGGCCTCACCAGCAGCCAGGCCTCACCAGCAGCCAGACCTCACCAGCAGCCAGACCTCAACACCAGGTGAGAAAGAATACTTCCCACGTATTCCCTGCGTGTCGTAGAAGGCGACTAAAAGGGAAGGGAGCGGGGGGCTGGAAATCCTCCCCTCTCGTTTTTGATTTTCCAAAAGAAGGAGCAGAAAAGGTGGCCAAGTGAAGATATTCTCTCAAAGGCTCAGTCCGATGTTCTTAACGCTACCTCGCTGATGCGGGAAATAGCGAATTGTATAAAAGAAACAAAGTATATATATATATATATATATATATATATATATATATATATATATATATATATATATAGCATAAATGGTACGGCCTTGATTAGGGACTCGTATCATCTTAGCTATAATAAAGATAAATATATAGCATAAATGGTACGGCCTTGATTAGGGACTCGTATCATCTTAGCTATAATAAAGATAAAAGATAAGAAGAATTTAATAAAAATGCCAATCTAAATGTCCCTTTGGTAAATCACTTATATAAAGTTTCCTTTAAAATGATAACTAAAACCATCTTTAATAACCAAAGGCCTGTAAATGTCCAGCAGACCCCAGCAGCAGGAGGAGGAGCAGCTGGTCGCGACCAGTCTGGTCGTGGCAATAGGTCCAGAGTATAATGACAAAATGCAGGATGCATTACATTATTGGTGTCATTTTGAAGATTTAATGAAGATCATTTTCGGTGATAAATACCTGGCTCTCCTACGTTCAGGTTGCCACTTACTCTATATTACTTACTAGTGTGAGAATTTTGCCACATATATCCAATCCTTGTATTAAGAACACTTATTGCCAGAGGTCCTTATTATTATTATTGTTATTATTATTATTGTTATTATTATTATCATTATTATTATAATCATTATTATTATTATTATTATTATTATTATTATTATTATTATTATTATTATTGTTATTATTATTATTATTATCATTATTATCCAAGAGTCTCCGATGGATTACTATTATGTAAAAAGGAACGATTTCGGCATAGTGGAGAAGAAAGCAGAACTATAGGCTGGGTGATCAGGAACATGAGTCATAACTGTTTCTGCATGACACTGAGGATTCTTCTTCTCAAAATCTGGTATCATTCATTCAACACCGGCGGAGGCTCCTGTACCGGAGAGCCCCAGTCCCCAACGCCTGTTCCTGTTGTGATGAGTACGGCTTCGTTCCTCCCTCCGAGCTCTACCCGTGGGGGCCCTGGGACGCCCTCGACGAGAGTTACTCGGCTACTGCTGAGAGATTGACTTGAGGAGGCAGAAGTGATATTGTGACAGTGATTGTGTCAGCGTCGCGTCGCCTCGCCGCAGTGTATCGAGACAGACTTCCCCAGAACTTTTAAAGGGGAAGTAAATGTTTATAGTTGTGTTAATGGAGTGATAGTTTTCATGCATGGTGTTTTTGACAAGAAAATAGTGAAGTTGGAGAAAAATGTAGCTTAGACATTGAAGCTTATTGACACAGTGGTGAAATTGATGAGAACTGCTATTGACGTTTGTGTGAATAAATTGTACATTTCCTTTCCATAGCCAGAGGTTGAACCATTATGTGACATTCATTTTTTCATTCATTTCAAGCTAAAAGTTTGTTTTCTAAATTGTTTCTTACATTTTTCATATGTATATATATGTATGTGTGTGTGTGTGTGTGTATGTGCGTATGTGTGTGTGTGTGTGTGTGTGTGTATATGTATATATATATGTATATTATCCCTGGGGATAGGGGTGAAAGAATACTTCCCACGTATTCCTCGCGTGTCGTAGAAAGCGACTAGAGGGGACGGGAGCGGGGGGCCGGAAATCCTCCCCTCCTTGTATTAACTTTCTAAAATGGGAAACAGAAGAAGGAGTCACGCGGGGAGTGATCATCCTCCTCGAAGGCTCAGAGTGGGGTGCCTAAATGTGTGTGGATGTAACCAAGATGTGAAAAAAGGAGAGATAGGTAGTATGTTTGAGGAAAGGAACCTGGATGTTTTGGCTCTGAGTGAAACGAAGCTCAAGGGTAAAGGGGAAGAGTGGTTTGGAAATGTCTGGGGAGTGAAGTCAGGGGTTAGTGAGAGGACAAGAGCAAGGGAAGGAGTAGCAATACTCCTGAAACAGGAGTTGTGGGAGTATGTGATAGAATGTAAGAAAGTAAATTCTCGATTAATATGGGTAAAATTGAAAGTTGATGGAGAGAGGTGGGTGATTATTGGTGCATATGCACCTGGGCATGAGAAGAAAGATCATGAGAGGCAAGTGTTTTGGGAGCAGCTAAATGAGTGTGTTAGCGGTTTTGATGCACGAGACCGGGTTATAGTGATGGGTGATTTGAATGCAAAGGTGAGTAATGTGGCAGTTGAGGGAATAATTGGTATGCATGGGGTGTTCAGTGTTGTAAATGGAAATGGTGAAGAGCTTGTAGATTTATGTGCTGAAAAAGGACTGATGATTGGGAATACCTGGTTTAAAAAGCGAGATATACATAAGTATACTTATGTAAGTAGGAGAGATGGCCAGAGAGCGTTATTGGATTACGTGTTAATTGACAGGCGTGCGAAAGAGAGACTTTTGGATGTTAATGTGCTGAGAGGTGCAACTGGAGGGATGTCTGATCATTATCTTGTGGAGGCTAAGGTGAAGATTAGTATGGGTTTTCAGAAAAGAGGAGTGAATGTTGGGGTGAAGAAGGTGGTGAGAGTAAGTGAGCTTGGGAAGGAGACCTGTGTGGGGAAGTACCAGGAGAGACTGTGTACAGAATGGAAAAAGGTGAGAACAATGGAAGTAAGGGGAGTGGGGGAGGAATGGGATGTATTTAGGGAATCAGTGATGGATTGCGCAAAAGATGCTTGTGGCATGAGAAGAGTGGGAGGTGGGCTGTTTAGAAAGGGTAGTGAGTGGTGGGATGAAGAAGTAAGAGTATTAGTGAAAGAGAAGAGAGAGGCATTTGGACGATTTTTGCAGGGAAAAAATGCAATTGAGTGGGAGAAGTATAAAAGAAAGAGACAGGAGGTCAAGAGAAAGGTGCAAGAGGTGAAAAAAAGGGCAAATGAGAGTTGGGGTGAGAGACTATCAGTAAATTTTAGGGAGAATAAAAAGATGTTCTGGAAGGAGGTAAATAGGGTGCGTAAGACAAGGGAGCAAATGGGAACTTCAGTGAAGGGCGTAAATGGGGAGGTGATAACAAGTAGCGGTGATGTGAGAAGGAGATGGAATGAGTATTTTGAAGGTTTGTTGAATGTGTCTGATGACAGAGTGGCAGATATAGGGTGTTTTGGTCGAGGTGATGTGCAAAGTGAGAGGGTTAGAGAAAATGATTTGGTAAACAGAGAAGAGGTAGTAAAAGCTTTGCGGAAGATGAAAGCCGGCAAGGCAGCAGGTTTGGATGGTATTGCAGTGGAATTTATTAAAAAAGGGGGTGACTGTATTGTTGACTGGTTGGTAAGGTTATTTAATGTATGTATGACTCATGGTGAGGTGCCTGAGGATTGGCGGAATGCGTGCATAGTGCCATTGTACAAAGGCAAAGGGGATAAGAGTGAGTGCTCAAATTACAGAGGTATAAGTTTGTTGAGTATTCCTGGTAAATTATATGGGAGGGTATTGATTGAGAGGGTGAAGGCATGTACAGAGCATCAGATTGGGGAAGAACAGTGCGGTTTCAGGAGTGGTAGAGGATGTGTGGATCAGGTGTTTGCTTTGAAGAATGTATGTGAGAAATACTTAGAAAAGCAAATGGATTTGTATGTAGCATTTATGGATCTGGAGAAGGCATATGATAGAGTTGATAGAGATGCTCTGTGGAAGGTATTAAGAATATATGGTGTGGGAGGCAAGTTGTTAGAAGCAGTGAAAAGTTTTTATCGAGGATGTAAGGCATGTGTACGTGTAGGAAGAGAGGAAAGTGATTGGTTCTCAGTGAATGTAGGTTTGCGGCAGGGGTGTGTGATGTCTCCATGGTTGTTTAATTTGTTTATGGATGGGGTTGTAAGGGAGGTAAATGCAAGAGTCCTGGAAAGAGGGGCAAGTATGAAGTCTGTTGGGGATGAGAGAGCTTGGGAAGTGCGTCAGTTGTTGTTCGCTGATGATACAGCGCTGGTGGCTGATTCATGTGAGAAACTGCAGAAGCTGGTGACTGAGTTTGGTAAAGTGTGTGGAAGAAGAAAGTTGAGAGTAAATGTGAATAAGAGCAAGGTTATTAGGTACAGTAGGGGTGAGGGTCAAGTCAATTGGGAGGTGAGTTTGAATGGAGAAAAACTGGAGGAAGTGAAGTGTTTTAGATATCTGGGAGTGGATCTGTTAGCGGATGGAACCATGGAAGCGGAAGTGGATCATAGGGTGGGGGAGGGGGCGAAAATTTTGGGAGCCTTGAAAAATGTGTGGAAGTCGAGAACATTATCTCGGAAAGCAAAAATGGGTATGTTTGAGGGAATAGTGGTTCCAACAATGTTGTATGGTTGCGAGGCGTGGGCTATGGATAGAGATGTGCGCAGGAGGATGGATGTGCTGGAAATGAGATGTTTGAGGACAATGTGTGGTGTGAGGTGGTTTGATCGAGTAAGTAACGTAAGGGTAAGAGAGATGTGTGGAAATAAAAAGAGCGTGGTTGAGAGAGCAGAGGAGGGTGTTTTGAAATGGTTTGGGCACATGGAGAGAATGAGTGAGGAGAGATTGACCAAGAGGATATATGTGTCGGAGGTGGAGGGAACGAGGAGAAGAGGGAGACCAAATTGGAGGTGGAAAGATGGAGTGAAAAAGATTTTGTGTGATCGGGGCCTGAACATGCAGGAGGGTGAAAGGAGGGCAAGAAATAGAGTGAATTGGAGTCATGTGGTATACAGGGGTTGACGTGCTGTCAGTGGATTGAAGCAAGGCATGTGAAGCGTCTGGGGTAAACCATGGAAAGCTGTGTAGGTATGTATATTTGCGTGTGTGGACGTGTGTATGTACATGTGTATGGGGGGGGGGGGTTGGGCCATTTCCTTCGTCTGTTTCCTTGCGCTACCTCGCAAACGCGGGAGACAGCGACAAAGTATAAAAAAAAAAAAAAAAAAATTATTATCATTATTATCATTTGTTACTATTCTTATTATTACTATTATCATTATTATTATTATTATTATTATTATTATTATTATTATTATTATTATTATTATTATCATCATTATCATTATCATTGTTATTATTATTATCATTATTATTATCATTATTAATATTATTATTGTTGTTATTATTATTATTATTATTATTACTATTATTATTATTATTATTATTATTATTATTATTATTATTGTTATTATTATTATTATTGTTATTATTATTATTATTATTATTATTATTATTATTATTACTATCATTATTATCATTATTACTACCATTATTACTCTAATTATCATTATCACTATTACTATTATTAGTGTTATTGTGTGAGAAATTCTTCATACTCGACCATCACTATTATCACCATCAGCACAAACCTTACCACCACCACCACCACCACCAATCTCCATCACCACCACTACCATCCCCATCAATCTCCAACACTAACACTACCATTAGCACTGGCCTTTTAAAAACGCGAATCTTTAAACTCCGCCAATCAAGCGAAACCTGTACGCTCAGTCATTTAAACATGACCCTTTCAACTCTGTCATTTAATCTTAAACTTTTAACGAATCTTGTAAAATCGAACCTTTAAACTACCTCAGTTAAAGGGCAAACATATCATAGAAGTTACTGAAAACGTGTAATCAAAAAACATGAAGCTAACACATTTTTGTAAATTCCATTATTTACCAACAAACTTCTTCACTTCAAATGGCGTGTATTTTTAACACAAATATTACAGTCTATCAATGAAACTCAAGCTCTCAAAATACGCCATTCAAACTAGAGTTCATGCAAACTTTTATTGTAAAGAATACAAACTTAAACTCCCGTCAATTCCACGCAAAACTTTAAAACGGTTCTTTAAACGCGAACTTTTAACTCTACGCTGACCTTTAAACCCATTCAATAACTCCCGAAATTTCAAATTCTGTAAATGTAACCTTCAACTTAAAGCTCTCTTTTGCATACACTAATGTTGAAATTTCTAAATCAACTTTAATCTTTACTCTATACCGATGAAACACGTGCCTTTCAACGCCATTTACATCCAAACTTATGAACTCTCGTTCAAACGCGAAATTAAAAACTCAGTTACTCGTAGGCGAACTTGAGCCCTGTTATCTAGACGCGAACTTATTCACTCAATCATTTCGATCCGAACTTATGAACTCTATCGTTACTAAAGTTCAGATCTTTATCATTTTGAGGTGAACTTACGCAATTTATAATCTACACGCAAGTTCATGGATTATATCCCTCAAACGCGAAAAATAAACTCCGTCATATAGCGGGAGGCCATTTAAGGCCCAGCGTGTTATTGTTGCCATTCAAATTTCACTCATGTTTACGCCATTTAAATGGTCGAGAGTTACTCGCTTATTCACACGTCATTGTTTATTTGTTACTTTATTCATAAGATTTTGTTCTTGTGCATGACGGTACGACTAAGGTTGCACGACCGCACGACCCTTGTGTACGACGGTACGACCCTTGTGTACGGCGGTACGAACCCTGTGGACGACGGTACGACCCTTGTGTACGACGTTACGACCCCTTTGAACGACGGTACGACCCTTTTTCAGGACGGTACGACCATTGTGCACGACGTTACGACCCTTCTGCAAGACGGTACGATCATGACGGTTTTTGCACGACGGTACGACCATTTTGCGCGACGGTACGACACTCTGTGCACGCAGGTACGACCCTTCTGCACGACACTCTGTGCACGAAGGTACGACCCTTCTTCACGATGATGCGACACTTGTTCACGAAATTTCGACCTTTCTGCACGAATGTACGACCCTACCGTACGACCTTACGTCCCTTGTGCACAGAGGGACGCCTCTTGGGATGATGTTACGACCCATGAAACTACTCAAGTCGGAGTGACCCCAGAGCACGACTCAACGACCCTTGACCACGACTATACGAAACTTGAGCACGACGATACGACGCGAGCACGACTGGTGAGACTTGTAGAGGTGATAGTACGACCCTTAAACATCACGGTATGGCACCTGAGGACGAGGGAACGACCCGCAAGCCAGACGAGACGAATACTGGATGCTACAGCACGACCCTCCTCATCTGAACTACGTCTCTCTCTCTCTCTCTCTCTCTCTCTCTCTCTCTCTCTCTCTCTCTCTCTCTCTCTCTCTCTCTCTCTCTCTCTCCCTACGTCTCTCTCTCTCTCTCTCTCTCTCTCTCTCTCTCTCTCTCTCTCTCTCTCTCTCTCTCTCTCTCTCTCTACGTCTCTCTCTCTCTCTCTCTCTCTCTCTCTCTCTCTCTCTCTCTCTCTCTCTCTCTCTCTCTCTCTCGTCTTGTCACGCAGCTGTGTTCTTGGAGACGTGGCGGTGAAGGGACGTGTTTGGAAGGGAACTCTGGGAAAAATGCCATGTCTTTTTTAATCTTTCTTGATCTTGAAGGCGACGCGGGTTGACGAGACGGAGGGCAGTGTGAGCCGTGGGCAGGACGGACCTCCCGTGGTGTATCGGTTAGCATCCCTGACTCTGACGTATTCACGGGCCGCCCAGGGTCGAGTATGCACATAGGTTCGATCCCTGGTTGCGGCAGTCGGTCCACAGTTAACGTAGCTGTTCATCCAGGGGTTAGTCGATGGAATGGGTACCTGGCTCAGGCGAAGGTAAATTAAAAGTGATGTTAATGACATAATTAGTGGTAATTGCTACATCAATAAAGGCTTGGTTGGTGGAGATAAGGGCCATGTATATTGTACTAATTAGCCCACACATTAATGACCCAGTGGTGTACCTGCATTAACTCCTGTGTGAATCAATTCGAAACTCCCACCGAAGGTCCACAGACTCACCCACAGAGAGAGAGAGAGAGAGAGAGAGAGAGAGAGAGAGAGAGAGAGAGAGAGAGAGAGAGAGAGAGAGAGAGAGAGAGAGAGAAATCATAAACATTTATACACATTTTTGAACATTATATACATTTATGGACGATATAGACTTACTAGACCACCGTTAATGATATGCAAAGGTACTTAGATGGTTCTTTAAATAGGAGGAAGTTTACTCCAACACAGGGGGACATACTTAGCACGGCGAAGGCTATGTTGTCCTCGCTTACTCAGCCTTGTTGGTTGGTTAGCTTGGCTTCAGGCCTCGTAACTGCCGGGGTCATTAGGGCTATTGACCTCAAATGATAACCACAGGGTTGGTGAGTCTTCAGCGACTTCTTCAGGAGTTCAGTATATGGCTCCTCCTATTTGCTGTCCTTGTGTATATGTGAATCCCTTGTTGCCCCTCGGCCAGCTAAACTTACTAAGTATCGACCGATCAGGAGTTGGTTTACATCGTGTTGACCAATCAGGAGCTAGTTTACATTGTGTTGACTAATCAGGAGCTATATCACATCTTTTTGACCAATTAGGAGCTATATCACATAATGTTGGCCAATCAGAGACTAACTTACATCGTGTGGTCCAATCAGAAGACAGTGTTAAATAACGCCATAAAGATTTTTTTTTTTTCAGAATTTAAGGGAATTGGATTCGCTTTACCTCCTTTCGCAAGGTTTTCACTACCTCCTTTCTTTTCACCGTCCTATTCGCTTCTCTGTATGGTACCTCGACTCATACACTCTAAATCCGCCTCGATATCATATAACACACTAAGAATTACTTAAAAGTACTCACTCCATTCCTTTTTCTCATGTCCTTTGTCTGTTCCCACTTCCTCATATTCTCTTCTCACTACCGAACTCATCTTTCGCTTGTCCTCACACTATTCACTTCCCCGTAAAACACTTTCTTATTCTCTTCGAGGCTTATTAAAATTCTCTCACCCAATTTCTTATTTGCCATATTCTTCAGTTCTTGCACCTTCTCTCATTACCCATCTGTCTATTTCTCTTGTACTCCTCTCAATCCCACCCACTCCTTCCCTGCAAATACCGTCAAGACGCCTTCATTTGCAATTTCATTAGCGAGTTAATGTCCACCACTCAGTACGATTTCCTCTACATCCCCACCTCGCCTTTCGTATGCTACACCTTCCACACGTACATTCATGCGCTGCCTCCCTAGAATCCTTTTATCCCAAGAGTATGATTAACTCTCATCTTCTGCCGTTTTGCACTCGACCCATTTTGGTATTTCTAAGCACAGGCTACTTACCAAGTTTCCTCACTCTCACAATATATATATATATATATATATATATATATATATATATATATATATATATATATATATATATATATATATATATATATATATATATTATATATGATTGCCACGAAACTTCAGAGCTAGGATGGTATCAACGGGAATATTCGCTCAATAAAAAAAGGTAGACCAAATATATAGGATTGGATTCCACATCTGTTACACAGTGGAATATATCCGCAAAATTTGGCGCATGAGAGCGAGTATCCTGTAAACCTATTGTGACACTTTGGCTATATAAACAGATTATAACGGGGGTCTGACGTTGCTGATGTAATGTGATATGTGGCACGGGAGGGAGGGAGAGGGGGGATTTTGGTGAGGGGAGAGAGAGAGAGAGAGAGAGAGAGAGAGAGAGAGAGAGAGAGAGAGAGAGAGAGAGAGAGAGAGAGAGAGGAAGGGGAGGAAGGATTAATGCCATCCAAATTTCCTGCTTTATGAAGAGAGAGAGAGAGAGAGAGAGAGAGAGAGAGAGAGAGAGAGAGAGAGAGAGAGAGAGAGAGAGAGAGAGAGAGAGAGAGAGAGAGAGAGAGAGAGAGAGAGAGATTAACGCCATCCAAATTTTTCTCTTTCGTGCGAGAAAGAAAAAAGAAGAAAATGGTCAGAAATGAATCACACAACAAACTCAAACCTTCCCTCAGAAGAAGCCGAGCAGACGTACCCACGCACCCACTACCCACCCACCCACCCATTATCACTCTACCCTGTACGAGGACCTACCTACCCACCCACCCACCCACTATCACTCTACCCTGTACGAGGACCTACCCACCCACCCACTATCACTGTACCCTGTACAAGGACCTTCCCACCCACCCACTATCACTCTACCCTGTACAAGGACCAACCCACCCACCCACTGTCACTCTACCCTGTACGAGGACCCACCCACCCACTATCACTCTATCCCCTGTACAAGGACATACCCACTGTCACTCTACCCTGTACGAGGACCTACCAACTACCCACTATCACTCTACCCTGTACAAGGACCTACCCACTGTCACTCAACCCTGTACGAGGACCAACCCACCCACCCACTATCACTGTACCCTGTACAAGGACCTACCCATCTACCCACTGTCACTCTACCCTGTACAAGGATCTACCCACCCACCCACTATCACTGTACCCTGTACAAGGACCTACCCACCTACCCACTGTCACTCTACCCTGTACAAGGATCTACCCACCCACCCACTATCACTGTACCCTGTACAAGGACCTACCCACCTACCCACTGTCACTCTACCCTGTACAAGGATCTACCCACCCACCCACTATCACTGTACCTAGTACCCGGCCCTACCCATCTACCCACTGTCACTTCCTGACAAGGATCTACCCACCCACCCACTATCACTGTACCCTGTACAAGGACCTACCCACCTACCCACTATCACTCTACCCTGTACGAGAACCTACCCACCTACCCACTGTCACTCTACCCTGTACGAGGTGAGGTTCTGACCAGAAGTCTCTTCTTAAAGTACAAAAGCAGACGTTTGGTCCTGACTTCCCCCCAAAAATATAAAAGTTTGTTAGGTAAATTTTAACTGTGTTCATAGCTACAGAAAGACCCTTAAGGATTTCCAGGGTCCCGCTGCAAGCCAGCATTCGGTTGAAGTTATCTATTGACATTGGTGAAGATTCAGTATTTTGATTGCTGTTCAAAGTCAGGTCAGGTGGTAATGCCTCCATCGCTGTCAAATCATCCTATCCTTCAAATTCTTCCTGTTTTTCTTATGTCAGTTGAAACGGCACGGGCAGCCGAATTCCTAATTGAGGTAATCGTTTGAAGTGACTGAGTTTGGTAAAGTGTGTGTAAGAAGAAAGCTGAGAGTAAATGTGAATAAGAGCAAGGTTATTAGGTTCAGTAGGATTGTGGGACAAGTCAATTGGGAGATAAGTTTGAATGGAGAAAAACTGGAGGAAGTAAAGTGTTTTAGAGAGTGGATTTGGCAGCGGAAGGAACCATGGAAGCGGAAGTGAGCCACAGGGTGGGGGAGGGGGCGAAAGTTCTGGGAGAGGTGAAGAATGAGTGGAAGGCGAGAAAGTTATCTTGGAAAGCACAAATGGGTATGTTTGAAGGAATAGTGGTTCCAACAATGTTATATGGTTGTGAGGCATGGGCGATAGATAGGGTAGTGCGGAGGAGGATGGATGTGCTGAAAATGAGATGTTTGAGGACAATATGTGGTTGTGAGGTGGTTTGATTGAGTAAGTAATGAAAGGGTAAGAGAGATGTGTGGTAACAAAAAGAGTGTGGTTGAGAGAGCAGAAGAGGATGTATTGAAATGGTTTGGTCACATGGAGAGAATGAGTGAGGAAAGATTGACAAAGCGGATATATGTGTCAGAAGTGGAGGGAACGAAAAGTGGGAGAACAAATTGGAGGTGGGAGGATGGAGTGAAAAAGATTTTGAGCGATCTGAGCCTGAAGATGCAGGAGGGTGAAAGTCGTGCAAGGAATAGAGTGAATTGGGACGATGTGGTATACCAGGGTCGACATGCTGTCAATGGATTGAACCAAGGTATGTGAAGCGTCTGGGGTAAACCATGGAAAGTTTTGTGGGGCCTGGATGTGGAAATGGAGTTTCGGTGCATTACACATGACAGCTGGAGACTGAGTGTGAACGAATGTGGCCTTTGTTGTCTTTTCTTAGCGCGGGAAGGCGGCGGGAATGGACGAAGGCAGCATGTATGAATATGTACATGTGTATATATGTATATGTCTGTGTATGTATATCTATGCATACGCTGAAATGTATAGGTATGCATATGTGCGTGTGTGGACGTGTATACATGTGCATGTGGGTGGGTTGGAACGTTCTTACGTCTGTTTCCTTGCGCTCTCTCGCTAACGCGGGAGACAGCGACAAAGTATAATGAATAAATATATATGTATATATATATATATATATATATATATATATATATATATATATATATATATATATATATATATATATATATATATTTTTTTTTTTTTTTTTTTCAAACTATTCGCCATTTCCCGCATTAGCAAGGTAGCGTTAAGAACAGAGGACTGGGCCTCTGAGGGAATATCCTCACCTGGCCCCCTTCTCTGTTCCCCCTTTTGGAAAATTAAGAAAAAAAAAAGAGGGGAGGATTTCCAACCCCCCGCTCCCTCCCCATTTAGTCGCCTTCTACGACACGCAGGGAATACGTGGGAAGTATTCTTTCTCCCCTATCCCCAGGATAATATATATATTTTTTTTTTTTTTTCTTGTCGCTGTCTCCCGCGTTTGCGAGGTAGCGCAAGGAAACAGACGAAAGAAATGGCCCAACCCACCCCATACACATGTATATACATACGTCCACACACGCAAATATACATACCTACACAGCTTTCCATGATTTACCCCAGACGCTTCACATGCCCTGATTCAATCCACTGACAGCACGTCAACCCCGGTATACCACATCGCTCCAATTCACTCTATTCCTTGCCCTCCTTTCACCCTCCTGCATGTTCAGGCCCCGATCACACAAAATCTTTTTCACTCCATCTTTCCACCTCCAATTTGGTCTCCCTCTTCTCCTCGTTCCCTCCACCTCCGACACATTATCCTCTTGGACAATCTTTCCTCACTCATTCTCTCCATGTGCCCAAACCATTTTAAAACACCTTCTTCTGCTCTCTCAACCACGCTCTTTTTATTTCCACACATCTCTCTTACCCTTACGTTACTTACTCGATCAAACCACCTCACACCACACATTGTCCTCAAACATCTCATTTCCAGCACATCCATCCTCCTGCGCACCACTCTATCCATAGCCCACGCCTCGCAACCATACAACATTGTTGGAACCACTATTCCTTCAAACATACCCATTTTTGCTTTCCGAGATAATGTTCTCGACTTCCACACATTCTTCAAGGCTCCCAGAATTTTCGCCCCCTCCCTCACCCTATGATCCACTTCCGCTTCCATGGTTCCATCCGCTGCCAGATCCACTCCCAGATATCTAAAACACTTCACTTCCTCCAGTTTTTCTCCATTCAAACTCACCTCCCAGATTGGGGAAGAGCAGTGTGGTTTCAGAAGTGGTAGAGGATGTGTGGATCAGGTGTTTGCTTTGAAGAATGTATGTGAGAAGTACTTAGAAAAGCGAATGGATTTGTATGTAGCATTTATGGATCTGGAGAAGGCATATGATAGAGTTGATAGAGATGCTCTGTGGAAGGTATTAAGAATATATGGTGTGGGAGGCAAGTTGTTAGAAGCAGTGAAAAGTTTTTATCGAGGATGTAAGGCATGTGTACGTGTAGGAAGAGAGGAAAGTGATTGGTTCTCAGTGAATGTAGGTTTGCAGCAGGGGTGTGTGATGTCTCCATGGTTGTTTAATTAGTTTATGGATGGGGTTGTTAGGGAGGTGAATGCAAGAGTTTTGGAAAGAGGGGCAAGTATGAAGTCTGTTGTGGATGAGAGAGCTTGGGAAGTGAGTTAGTTGTTGTTCGCTGATGATACAGCGCTGGTGGCTGATTCATGTGAGAAACTGCAGAAGCTGGTGACTGAGTTTGGTAAAGTGTGTGAAAGAAGAAAGTTAAGAGTAAATGTGAATAAGAGCAAGGTTATTAGGTACAGTAGGGTTGAGGGTCAAGTCAGTTGGGAGGTAAGTTTGAATGGAGAAAAACTGGAGGAAGTAGTGTTTTAGATATCTGGGAGTGGATCTGGCAGCGGATGGAACCATGGAAGCGGAAGTGAATCATAGGGTGTGGGAGGGGGCGAAAATCCTGGGAGCCTTGAAGCATGTGTGGAAGTCGAGAACATTATCTCGGTAAGCAAAAATGGGTATGTTTGAAGGAATAGTGGTTCCAACAATGTTGTATGGTTGCGAGGCGTGAGCTATGGATAGATTTGTGCGCAGGAGGGTGGATGTGCTGGAAATGAGATGTTTGAGGACAATGTGTGGTGTGAGGTGGTTTGATCGAGTAAGTAACGTAAGGGTAAGAGAGATGTGTGGAAATAAAAAGAGCGTGGTTGAGAGAGCAGAAGAGGGTGTTTTGAAATGGTTTGGGCACATGGAGAGAATGAGTGAGGAATGATTGACCAAGAGGATATATGTGTCGGAGGTGGAGGGAACGAGGAGAAGTGGGAGACCAAATTGTAGTTGGAAAGATGGAGTGAAAAAGATTTTGTGTGATCGGGGCCTGAACATGCAGGAGGGTGAAAGGAGGGCAAGGAATAGAGTGAATTGGATCGATGTGGTATACCGGGGTTGACGTGCTGTCAGTGGATTGAATCAGGGCATGTGAAGCGTCTGGGGTAAACCATGGAAAGCTGTGTAGGTATGTATATTTGCGTGTGTGGACGTATGTATATACATATGTATGGGGGTGGGTTGGGCCATTTCTTTCGTCTGTTTCGTTGTGCTACCTCGCAAACGCGGGAGACAGCGACAAAGCAAAAAAAAAAAAAAGAAGATATATATATATATATATATATATATATATATATATATATATATCGAACCAGATGCCTGCTTTATCGACCAACCCCAATTGGTGGATGAACAGGTTGGTTGATTGTGGATCGACCGCCGTAACCAGGTTTCGAACCCATGCACTCGACCCTGGACCCCCCGTGAATGCTTCATGGTCGGGAACGCTAACCACTACACCACAGAGGTTCATTTGGTCTACATCCAGAACTAGGTATCTATAACTCATGAAAATACGAAACATATGAACATCACAGGTGGAAAGATGGAGTGAAAAAGATTTTGTGTGGTCGGGGCCTGAACATGCAGGAGGGTGAAAGGAGGGCAAGGAATAGAGTGAATTGGAGCTATGTGGTATACCGGGGTTGACGTGATGTCAGTGGATTGAATCAAGGCATGTGAAGCGTCTGGGGTAAACCATGGAAAGCTGTGCAGGTATGTATATTTGCGTGTGTGGACGTATGTATATACATGTGTATGGGGGGGGGGGGTTGGGCCATTTCTTTCGTCTGTTTCCTTGCGCTACCTCGCAAACGCGGTAGACAGCGACAAAGTATAATAATAAATAAATAAATGAACATCACAATTACCTGCTTTCATTATTCCGGTTGAATGAAATTATCTAAATTAGACGAATTTTGAAATCATATTCAAAGACAAACGCATTTCTTTCTTTTAGTGAAATCATGGGATTCAAAAGCCAATATTCAAACACGCTGTTGTGTGTTCGAATATGACTTAGAAGTGACAGCGCTTTCTGGTCTCTCTGGGAGCTGATGCGACAGTCTCAAAGCCACAGAGTAAAGTCAGGAAGAGACACGAGACTGTCTCTGTCTCTAGGAGTCTTTGCTGCAGACGTAAGGAAGGTGGCCAGAGCCTGAACGTAACCTAGAAGGCACTAGAGGTACTATCGTCGTAGTACCACCGCAGTTCCTTACGACAGACGCAACAAACTCACCCAGGACCAGAAGGTAACCAGAAAGATACATGGGTTACTGTCGTTGTGGTACCACTGCAATTCCTTGCGGCATACGCAACAAACGTACCCGAGACCACAACGTCACCAGAACGTGTGGGACTGTGTGAGCGACATACGACCCAGGCTCCGAGGCAGGGGAATGGGGGATGAGCGGCGAGAGAGTGTGCTAAAGCGTCGTATAACCCCGGAAGCCACCGGAGAAGAGAGAGTATTTGCCCTCAGAGCCAGCCATCAACCCTGAGTCTACGACGGTCGACGCGCTTGTGGTGCTCCACCGGAATCGTCTTTCGTGTGGCCCACGACGTCTTGAAGGACCTTCAGCCACGGGGAGAAGTACCACAGAAGGGAATTACTATAAATAAAATACATAAAAAGAGGATGTGTCTTTTTTTTTTCCCCTTCCATCGTCTACGAGGTTATTCTAGTGGGTGGATCCTTTTATGATGGGTGTTCGTGACGTGAATGCTATCAACACTGTTGGTGCAGAGGATGTGAATCCTTAGACTCGTTCTCGTTGTCTCTGCGGGCATCGAGGGAGCCTTGCTTAACATACCTGGCACAGAGAGTGACAGGGGATTGCACTCTGCACTCCTCCCCCGCCTTGTGTGACGGATAAAGTTAAAGATTTGCCAATATGAGACATGAGAATGCACTTCTCCATCTCCTTAAGGTGGTGTCTCATGTGGCTGAGATATCTTCAGCTCAAATCATAAGTCGAGGAGAGTCGTACGTAGTACACATTCCCTTTTTTAACAAGAGAGTCACGAAATGGATGGAAGAATATTAGTTTATCATCATTTCTTGCCATTGCAACGCCTACTGTGTCTTCCTTGCTTGTATGTATACATCTAGTTGACGATATTGACGAGGATGATTAAGATATCTTACGATATATGGAGGATTTTAAGTAATTGTGATTCTGTTGACAAAAGGTAAACTCTGATTCGCTTTCACATATCGAGTGTTTACATCTTGCTGGCGGGATTCAGAATGCGTAGCTCGCAATTGACCTGCTGAGTTCTGTCGGACGAGCAGCTGTCTCGCTTGGTGATGGGTTATGTCTGACTCGTCTCGACGGAGTGGCCAGAGCATAGAGTGTGTAGAGGTCCAGAGTCTCGCTATTGCTACTTCAGCTGGTGCTGGATACGTCTAGCTGATGCGTGAGATGTTGTTGGTCCCGCATGTGTGGCTGACGGGGTGGCAGACATATCGCCAGCACTACTACCACCACCACACACCGCACATCACACGCCTGCCTCACCACTGCTAAAACCACCACTCAACCACACACCACACCGTCTCACCATCATCACGACCAAACACCGTCCGTCTCACTCTCACACCATCACTACCCCATCTCATCCCGTCTTTCACCAGCACTCTATCTCTTCTCCACCCTCAGTGTTGGAATGCAACACCTGCTTTCCACAACGAGAGATCTCTCCCTCTCCCGTGCAGACGTCAGTGCTGTGTCCCTACAGGGAAAGGGAATTTAAGGGATAATCTTACGTAACGTTTTTTTCCGACCGTTGTGGAAATGAATCTCCCCTTGCAGCCAAACAGCCTAAGTACCCGTGAGAGTGGAAAATTTAGCTGGAATATGTGTCATGGTTTAAAGGATTTGTCATAGCTTTAAAAGATGTTATATCTGTCAGGCGTCACCACTATGAACCAGCATACCATCTATGTGGCACAGCCATGGGGATGTATCGTAACAAAGGGCATGATCATGGGACATAGATATCATGTATCGGAGCTCTAATGATGTGTCATAGCTATGTTCTATGTGTCAAAGATGGTCTTCTATCATTCCTTGTCATAGCAACCTTTGCTGACGAATCATTCTATGAGTATGTATACGTATACGACGATGTGTCAGGGCCCAGGCATAAGTCGCAACTATGTCTCTCTCGAGTGTCGTATTTTACAGCTGTGAGGGTTGGGGGGAAAGTCATGGTTACGACGACCCCAGGACGACCATCAATCCTGCCCTCCCATGACCCTTCGCCCATGGTGCCTCTCCCCCACGAGCTGTGATCTTACATCACAACACACTTGCTTCGCCCAAACCAGACTCGTCCCCTATCTGATCCTCCAAGATGCCGTGTTGACGCGACAGAAAACACAGAAAGAAATGTTTTATCAAAGGTAAAAATGTCGTTTTTTTTGTTTTTCTTTGAGTGATAAGAGGTGGCAGGTTTGCCATGTCCCAGAAGGGCGACAAGAGATTTATAAATGTGGCCTCGAAGGAGTGAGGAGACTGTGGAAGCCCGCATTGTTCATCAATGTCCTATGGATAATTGTATGTTATATTTCCAGTAGTGTGTATTGATCTTTGATTCACCCTCACCCCTGCAAAAAAAAAAGGGGGAAAGAAGACAGTTATCGAGAGAGAGAGAGAGAGAGAGAGAGAGAGAGAGAGAGAGAGAGAGAGAGAGAGAGACCCGGCCAATATCTCCCCAGGATGAGAGACTCGGTGCAGTATATCCCGGTGAGACTCGGGCATGAAACTCGACCCAACGGCTTGTGTGTGTGGAGGTGGACGACAATGCATGACCTCCGGTGATTTCCCCGGAGGCTGGGTCATCATGACTGCCTCACTGACAGTCGCATTTCCCTGCTAGGTCACGTCTCTGCACCATCCCCTCTCCCCTCCCTCCCTCCTCCCCCTCAAAGAAGAAGCACATATTTCCCTCACAACGTCTGTACTGAGACACGACCTCTCTCGCCAGTATGATGTAATCCTTCTTGATGCTGGTGTAAGACGCCTCCCCGCCCACCCACCATCTATCGTCGTTGACGGACGAAGTTCCTCGTCCCTCGTCAGGTGTAGAGCTGACTGGCGGCCCTTCTTAACTGACCCTTTTTGCCACCCTCGTCACTCGTCACCCTCATTGCCACTGTGATATTTGTCCCTCTCTTGATCCTGATGTATGACCTTATGTGACGCCTCTTTGGCACCGTAATCTACTCCTCCTTTGTGCTGTGGTATGGCTCTCACTGGCACAGTGGTGTGACCTCCTCCTCTGGCATTTGTGGAATGACCCTCCTCAACACCCTAGTATGACCCAATCTGGCACTATAGTATCGTCCTCTTGGCACTCTCGTATGACCTCCGTTTTTCACTGTATCATAACCCGCACAGGATGAAGATATTGCCTTCCCCATCAGAACGCTGGCAATGTTGAGGGGATTTGCTTTCTTGGCACTGTTAGATCATCCACTTGAGAACACTGTCTCTTGACCTTGCTTGACCCTTTGTTATGGTCAATTGAGACAGGCAATGAACTAGTTTATAACAGAGTCTATAAAAGCTCAGCCCATGTCTGTAGCTTTCGATATCTTATCTTGACCTTAAATCAAAGATCAACAATGTTTATTGCCTCCATAAAATCTAGTTTTTCAGTTCTTCCATCTAATGTCTAATTCTCTCCTTATGTTTATTTAAACTTTCAGGAGCAAGTTTTCATTCACTTTTATCAGATTTCTTTTTTTTTTTCAATCTTTAAAGTATGTCCTAATTTGCACTGGATAATGATTCCCATTCTCCTTTCCACTCTACTACGTGTTATATCTATCTCCAATTTCCCCATTTTCTCTGATTGAAGTTTTCTGTTTTCTGTCATTGACGTGTGTTCTGATAGTCGAAGAATCCGTCGAAGTTCCTCCCCTGTGGGTTGGCTGGACGATAACACCCACTCCTGGCGCTTGCTGCTCCTGCCGCTGGTCACGTCGAGGCCTTCTTCCAAGCCATCATCGAACACACCAGTAACCAAGCACAGTGGTTCTCCTCCGTACCTGTAGCACAAGTGGAAGTTCCTTTTTTTCCCCACCTTTCCTCTCTCTCTCTCTCTCTCTCTCTCTCTCTCTCTCTCTCTCTCTCTCTCTCTCTCTCTCTCTCTCTCTCTCTCTCCACTCGGCGCTCACAGCTCCTCCTTCCCTCCCTCATGTTTCTCCCTGAGAACCCCTGACCTCATGGATGACATATGCCGCTGGATCCCGGAGCCTTATGGAGGACACATACCATCTCATGGAATGATATCTTGGTTCTTTCTCCTGCCAGCCACATTCCCCTTGGTTAAGATGTAAGGGAGGCAATCTCCCTCACCACGGAGAGGCAGTAAAGTCGTTTAGTTCTTCATAATAATCATCTTTTGTCTTCATCACGTCTTCCAGAAGTTGGGTCTTGACAAACTGCCTCTCTCTTTGTGTGGGTCGTCCTGGCTCTGTGGTAAGCTTGATCCGCCGTAGCCTCAATGATTGCCTCCTCGGTGAGTCTGGATCAAAGACCTGGGTTCCACTGTGCTTCCAGGAGACATCAGTAGTCCAAGGCTTCACTTCCAGCCGGTGGCACCTCTTTGGAGAGGCGCATTCCCTGTCATCTCCGACTATATACGTGAACACCAGCAATCTAGTGTTCTATCATTCATTCCAATATATATACTAAAGCCTTCAACGTCTTCGTTTCTTCTGTCCTACCTGGTGTCCTCTTTACACGTCTTAAGTGACTGTTGCTTTCTCCACTCATGTCAGATTCACAATAGGATTTTCTGTCTCATTCTATCCTGTTATATTCCATGCAGGCGTGCCTCACAAATGACTACCTACCTACCTACCTACCCAACTACCTACCTACCCACCCACCCACATACCACTTACCTCCCATTCTTTTCCCTGTCGGGTGCTGTGGCAGAGGGGATGTAGACGGTGGGGAGAGAGGTCCTTTTTTCTATTCTATCCTTGACTTATCTACTTAGAATAGAGACAGGAGCAGACACGGTTAAGTTCGAAGACAGAGACGTCTAGATATAGACCAACGAACCCAATGTTGTCCGTGCCTTCCATGTTCTCCTATGCCCCTCACCAGAGAGCCACTAGTCTATCTTGGA
>NC_092269.1:29460842-29468342 GCF_036320965.1 Panulirus ornatus
CTATGTTGGTCAGGAGTATGTTCGACAGGAGTATGTGGGTCAGGAGTGTGTTGGTCAGGAGTATGTTGGTCAGGAGTATATTGGTCAGGAGTATCTTGATCAGAAGTATGTAAGTCAGGACTATGTGGGTCAGGAGTGTGTGCGTCAGGACTGTGTGGGTCAGAAGTGAGTGGCTCAGGCGTATATGGTTATAGAATGTTTTGTTAATTTCTCTGCTACTTAATACAACGCAGCACTGAAGCTTAAGAGCCCCATCAAGGGCGTCCTGGGGTTACATGATGTGAGAATTTTATTCATATATCTATATGTATATCTATATCTATATCTATCTATCTATCTATCTATCTATCTATCGATCTATCTACCTATCTATCCATCTATCTACCTAACTATCTATCTATCTATCTATCTATCTATCTATCTATCTATCTATCTATCTATAAGTGAGCTTGGGAAGGAGACTTGTGTGAGGAAGTACCAGGAGAGACTGAGTACAGAATGGAAAAAGGTGAGAACAAAGGAGGTAAGGGGAGTGGGGGAGGAATGGGATGTATTTAGGGAAGCAGTGATGGCTTGCCCAAAAGATGCTTGTGGCATGAGAAGCGTGGGAGGTGTGTTAATTAGAAAAGGTAGTGAGTGGTGGGATGAAGAAGTAAGATTATTAGTGAAAGAGAAGAGAGAGGCATTTGGACGATTTTTGCAGGGAAAAAATGCAAATGAGTGGGAGAGGTATAAAAGAAAGAGGCAGGAGGTCAAGAGAAAGGTGCAAGAGTTGAAAAAGAGGGTAAATGAGAGTTGGGGTGAGAGAGTATCATTAAATTTCAGGGAGAATAAAATATGTTTTGGAAGGAGGTGAATAAAGTGCGTAAGACAAGGGAGCAAATGGGAACTTCAGTGAAGGGCGCAAATGGGGAGGTGATAACAAGTAGTGGTGATGTGAGAAGGAGATGGAGTGAGTATTTGAAGGTTTGTTGAAAGTGTTTGATGATAGAGTGGCAGATATAGGGTGTTTTGGTCGAGGTGGTCTGCAACGTGAGAGGGTTAGGGAAAATGATTTGGCAAATAGAGAAGAGGTAGTAAAAGATTTACGAAGATGAAAGCCGGCAAGGCAGCAGGTTTCGAGAGTATTGCAGTGGAATTTATTAAAAAAGGGGGTGACTGTATTGTTGATTGGTTGGTAAGGTTATTTAATGTATGTATGATTCATGGTGAGGTGCCTGAGGATTGGCGGAATGCTTGCATAGTACCATTGTACAAAGGCAAAGGGGATAAGAGTGAGTGCTCAAATTACAGAGGTATAAGTTTGTTGAGTAATCCTGGTAAATTATATGGGAGGGTATTGATTGAGAGGGTGAAGGCATGTACAGAGCATCAGATTGGGGAAGAGCAGTGTGGTTTCAGAAGTGGTAGAGGATGTGTGGATCAGGTGTTTGCTCTGAAGAATGTATGTGAGAAATACTTAGAAAAGCAAATGGATTTGTATGTAGCATTTATGGATCTGGAGAGGGCATATGATAGAGTTGATAGAGATGCTCTGTGGAAGGTACTAAGAATATATGGTGTGAAGGCAAGTTGTTAGATGCAGTGAAAAGTTTTTATCGAGGATGTAAGGCATGTGTACGTGTAGGAAGAGAGGAAAGTGATTGGTTCTCAGTGAATGTAGGTTTGCGGCAGGGGTGTGTGATGTCTCCATGGTTGTTTAATTAGTTTATGGATGGGGTTGTTAGGGTGGTGAATGCAAGAGTTTTGGAAAGAGGGGCAAGTATGAAGTCTGTTGGGGATGAGAGAGCATGGGAAGTGAGTCAGTTGTTGTTCGCTGATGATACAGCGCTGATGGCTGATTCATGTAAGGAACTGCTGAAGCTGGTGACTGAGTTTGGTAAAGTGTGTGAAAAAAGAAAGTTAAGAGTAAATGTGAATAAGAGCAAGGTTATTAGGTACAGTAGGGTTGAGGGTCAAGTCAATTGGGAGGTAAGTTTGAATGGAGAAAAACTGGAGGAAGTAAAGTGTTTTAGATATCTGGGAGTGGATCTGGCAGCGGATGGAACCATGGAAGCGGAAGTGGATCATAGGGTGGGGGAGGGGGCGAAAATCCTGGGAGCCTTGAAGAATGTGTGGAAGTCGAGAACATTATCTCGGAAAGCAAAAATGGGTATGTTTGAAGGAATAGTGGTTCCAACAATGTTGTATGGTTGCGAGGCGTGGGCTATGGATAGAGTTGTGCGCAGGAGGATGGATGTGCTGGAAATGAGATGTTTGAGGACAATGTGTGGTGTGAGGTGGTTTGATCGAGTAAGTAACGTAAGGGTAAGAGAGATGTGTGGAAATAAAAAGAGCGTGGTTGAGAGAGCAGAAGAGGGTGTTTTGAAATGGTTTGGGCACATGGAGAGAATGAGTGAGGAAAGATTGACCAAGAGGATATATGTGTCGGAGGTGGAGGGAACGAGGAGAAGTGGGAGACCAAATTGTAGGTGGAAAGATGGAGTGAAAAAGATTTTGTGTGATCGGGGCCTGAACATGCAGGAGGGTGAAAGGAGGGCAAGGAATAGAGTGAATTGGATCGATGTGGTATACCGGGGTTGACGTGCTGTCAGTGGATTGAATCAAGGCATGTGAAGCGTCTGGGGTAAACCATGGAAAGCTGTGTAGGTATGTATATTTGCGTGTGTGGACGTATGTATATACATGTGTATGGGGTGGGTTGGGCCATTTCTTTCGTCTGTTTCCTTGCGCTACCTTGCAAACGCGGGAGACAGCGACAAAGCAAAAAAAAAAAATATATATATGTATATAAATATATATATTTCTTACATTTTTCATATGTATATATGTATGTGTGTGTGTGTCTGTGTATGTGCGTGTGTGTGTGTATGTGTGTGTATGTGTATATATATATATGTATATTATCCCCGGGGATAGGGGTGAAAGAATACTTCCCACGCATTCCTCGCGTGTCGTAGAAAGCGACTAGAGGGGACGGGAGCGGGGGGCCAGAAATCCTCCCCTCCTTGTATTTTTTTAACTTTCTAAAATGGGAAACAGAAGAAGGAGTCACGCGGGGAGTGCTCATCCTCCTCGAAGGCTCAGATTGGGGTGCCTAAATGTGTGTGGATGTAACCAAGATGTGAAAAAAGGAGAGATAGGTAGTATGTTTGAGGAAAGGAACCTGGATGTTTTGGCTCTGAGTGAAACGAAGCTCAAGGTTAAAGGGGAAGAGTGGTTTCGGAATGTCTGGGGAGTAAAGTCAGGGGTTAGTGAGAGGACAAGAGCAAGGGAAGGAGTAGCAGTACTCCTGAAACACTAGTTGTGGAAGCATGTGATAGAATGTAAGAAAGTAAATTCTCGATTAATATGGGTAAAACTGAAAGTTGATGGAGAGAGATGGGTGATTATTGGTGCATATGCACCTGGGCATGAGAAGAAAGATCATGAGAGGCAAGTGTTTTGGGAGCAGCTGAATGAGTGTGTTAGTGGTTTTGATGCACGAGACCGGGTTATAGTGTTGGGTGATTTGAATGCAAAGGTGAGTAATGTGGCAGTTGAGGGAATAATTGGTATACATGGGGTGTTCAGTGTTGTAAATGGAAATGGTGAAGAGCTTGTAGATTTATGTGCTGAAAAAGGACTGATGATTGGGAATACCTGGTTTAAAAAGCGAGATATACATAAGTATACTTATGTAAGTAGGAGAGATGGCCAGAGAGCGTTATTGGATTACGTGTTAATTGACAGGCGCGCGAAAGAGAGACTTTTGGATGTTAATGTGCTGAGAGGTGCAACTGGAGGGATGTCTGATCATTATCTTGTGGAGGCTAAGGTGAAGATTTGTATGGGTTTTCAGAAAAGAAGAGTGAATGTTGGGGTGAAGAGGGTGGTGAGAGTAAGTGAGCTTGGGAAGGAGACTTGTGTGAGGAAGTACCAGGAGAGACTGAGTACAGAATGGAAAAAGGTGAGAACAATGGAAGTAAGGGGAGTGGGGGAGGAATGGGATGTATTTAGGGAATCAATGATGGATTGCGCAAAAGATGCTTGTGGCATGAGAAGAGTGGGAGGTGGGTTGATTAGAAAGGGTAGTGAGTGGTGGGATGAAGAAGTAAGAGTATTAGTGAAAGAGAAGAGAGAGGCATTTGGACGATTTTTGCAGGGAAAAAATGCAATTGAGTGGGAGACGTATAAAAGAAAGAGACAGGAGGTCAAGAGAAAGGTGCAAGAGGTGAAAAAAAGGGCAAATGAGAGTTGGGGTGAGAGAGTATCATTAAATTTTAGGGAGAATAAAAAGATGTTCTGGAAGGAGGTAAATAAAGTGCGTAAGACAAGGGAGCAAATGGGAACTTCAGTGAAGGGCGCAAATGGGGAGGTGATAACAAGTAGTGGTGATGTGAGAAGGAGATGGAGTGAGTATTTTGAAGGTTTGTTGAATGTGTTTGATGATAGAGTGGCAGATATAGGGTGTTTTGGTCGAGGTGGTGTGCAAAGTGCGAGGGTTAGGGAAAATGATTTGGTAAACAGAGAAGAGGTAGTAAAAGCTTTGCGGAAGATGAAAGCCGGCAAGGCAGCAGGTTTGGATGGTATTGCAGTGGAATTTATTAAAAAAGGGGGTGACTGTATTGTTGACTGGTTGGTAAGGTTATTTAATGTATGTATGACTCATGGTGAGGTGCCTGAGGATTGGCGGAATGCGTGCATAGTGCCATTGTACAAAGGCAAAGGGGATAAGAGTGAGTGCTCAAATTACAGAGGTATAAGTTTGTTGAGTATTCCTGGTAATATATGGGAGGGTATTGATTGAGAGGGTGAAGGCATGTACAGAGCATCAGATTGGGGAAGAGCAGTGTAGTTTCAGAAGTGGTAGAGGATGTGTGGATCAGGTGTTTGCTTTGAAGAATGTATGTGAGAAATACTTAGAAAAGCAAATGGATTTGTATGTAGCATTTATGGATCTGGAGAAGGCATATGATAGAGTTGATAGAGATGCTCTGTGAAAGGTATTAAGAATATATGGTGAGGGAGGCAAGTTGTTAGAAGCAGTGAAAAGTTTTTATCGAGGATGTAAGGCATGTGTACGTGTAGGAAGAGAGGAAAGTGATTGGTTCTCAGTGAATGTAGGTTTGCGGCAGGGGTGTGTGATGTCTCCATGGTTGTTTAATTTGTTTATGGATGGGGTTGTTAGGGAGGTGAATGCAAGAGTTTTGGAAAGAGGGGCAAGTATGAAGTCTGTTGGGGATGAGAGAGCTTGGGAGGTGAGTCAGTTGTTGTTCGCTGATGATACAGCGCTGGTGGCTGATTCATGTGAGAAACTGCAGAAGCTGGTGACTGAATTTGGTAAAGTGTGTGAAAGAAGAAAGTTAAGAGTAAATGTGAATAAGAGCAAGGTTATTAGGTACAGTAGGGTTGAGGGTCAAGTCAATTGGGAGGTGAGTTTGAATGGAGAAAAACTGGAGGAATTGAAGTGTTTTAGATATCTGGGAGTGGATCTGGCAGCGGATGGAACCATGGAAGCGGAAGTGGATCATAGGGTGGGGAAGAGGGCGAAAATTCTGGGAGCCTTGAAGAATGTGTGGAAGTCGAGAACATTATCTCGGAAAGCAAAAATGGGTATGTTTGAAGGAATAGTGGTTCCAACAATGTTGTATGGTTGCGAGGCGTGGACTATGGATAGAGTTGTGCGCAGGAGGATGGATGTGCTGGAAATGAGATGTTTGAGGACAATGTGTGGTGTGAGGTGGTTTGATCGAGTAAGTAACGTAAGGGTAAGAGAGATGTGTGGAAATAAAAAGAGCGTGGTTGAGAGAGCAGAAGAGGGTGTTTTGAAATGGTTTGGGCACATGGAGAGAATGAGTGAGGAAAGATTGACCAAGAGGATATATGTGTCGGAGGCGGAGGGAACGAGGAGAAGAGGGAGACCAAATTGGAGGTGGAAAGATGGAGTGAAAAAGATTTTGTGTGATCGGGGCCTGAACATGCAGGAGGGTGAGAGGAGGGCAAGGAATAGAGTGAATTGGAGCGATGTGGTATACCGGGGTTGACGTGCTGTCAGTGGATTAAATCGGGGCATGTGAAACGTCTGGGGTAAACCATGGAAAGCTGTGTAGGTATGTATATTTTGCGTGTGTGGACGTATGTATATACATGTGTATGGGGGTGGGTTGGGCCATTTCTTTCGTCTGTTTCCTTGCGCTACCTCGCAAACGCGGGAGACAGCGGCAAAAAAAAAAAAATATATATATATATACGTATATATATATATATATATATATATATATATATATATATATATATATATATATATATATATATATATATATATATATATATATATATATATATATATGTATATATATGTATATATATATATATATATATATATATATATATATATATATATATATATATATATATATATATACATATATATACATATATATATATGCATATACATATATGTATAATCACAGATATGATTTACTGCTGTCTAACCCAGGGCTACGCCACATTCTACAAGACCCAGCGCTTCACACTAACTTAGCATTGAAAAATCTACTTATAAACTAAGCTCGAAAATAATGGCTGAATATTGCTGAGCTGTGGCGCGCGACGTCCGCTGGGTAAGAAATGAGCATCGACCAACAACAAAGTGTCCGAATGCTCGAAAACTTTTCGTGGCCACTCAATTACAGTTGTTCCGCTGCAGCCCTGGCGGCTATGTTTTTGTTTCGCTTATATTTCCTCCCTCCCCTGAAAACATTACCTTTGATTCTAATAGCGCAGGAGTCGAGAATATAAAGATAGAAGTAAAAGCCTCTTAATATATTCGTAATGGTGCTTTAGATGTCAGTCATTGAAAATGGCTTTTCTTTTGCAAGGGTCGGAATGCGGGCCATTTACTTCTGCGTTTCGAGAATTTTTTTTTTCTTATTTCTAGTCGGAACTTATAGAAAATCAGAGCTTGGCTGCTTATTAAGAGGTATATATCATCCAGAAATTGAGATTAATCTGGAGGAATGGTTGGGAGGTTTTTGGGATTAAAGCATAAGTTATTTTTTTATATATAAACTGAGTGACTCGGGGATGTTTCTGTGGGGAACAAGAAATAAAGATCTGTATTGCTTTTTAGTGGATTATGGTCGAGTGTTTTATTATTTCTAAAATCCAGCCTCCTTGCTCACCTCTCCTTGTTTTAGCAGGGCACCGTCAGCACCAGACGATTGGGACTTCAAGGAGGAAGAGGAAATGGAGAATATCTTCACTTCGTACCTTATTCTGTTCCTACATTCCCTTTTTTAAGAATGATAATACAAGAAGGGAATGTACATCCATCCCCCCCTCAAAACCCCACTGCCCTCATCGCTTTAAGAAAATACTCACCTCTAGCCATGAAAGTCCACCCATTTAGCATTGCAGAATCTGTTTTCCAAACGACATGGTTGTGGCTGCATAGGTTACTGCAGCTACCATACCCACAGGAGCCTTACTCTCCCCATTATGGGAGTTCTGATTGCC
>NC_092269.1:29473342-29488342 GCF_036320965.1 Panulirus ornatus
CTTGAAGAATGTGTGGAAGTCGAGAACATTATCTCGGAAAGCAAAAATGGGTATGTTTGAAGGAATAGTGGTTCCAACAATTTTGTATGGTTGCGAGGCGTGGGCTATGGATAGAGTTGTGCGCAGGAGGGTGGATGTGCTGGAAATGAGATGTTTGAGGACAATGTGTGGTGTGAGGTGGTTTGATCGAGTAAGTAACGTAAGGGTAAGAGAGATGTGTGGAAATAAAAAGAGCGTGGTTGAGAGAGCAGAAGAGGGTGTTTTGAAATGGTTTGGGCACATGGAGAGAATGAGTGAGGAAAGATTGACCAAGAGGATATATATGTCGGAGGTGGAGGGAACGAGGAGAAGTGGGAGACCAAATTGGAGGTGGAAAGATTGGAGTGAAAAAGATTTTGAGTGATCGGGGCCTGAACATGCAGGAGGGTGAAAGGCGGGCAAGGAATAGAGTGAATTAGATCGATGTGGTATACCGGAGTTGACGTGCTGTCAGTGGATTGAATCAGGGCATGTGAATCGTCTGGGGTAAACCATGGAAAGCTGTGTAGGTATGTATATTTGCGTGTGTGGACGTATGTATATGCATGTTGTATGGGGGTGGGTTGGGCCATGAGAGAGAGAGAGCGAGAGAGAGAGAGAGAGAGAGAGAGAGAGAGAGAGAGAGAGAGAGAGAGAGAGAGAGAGAGAGAGGAACATTATCTCTTACTCATCCAGTTGCTCTCTCTCTCTCTCTCTCTCTCTCTCTCTCTCTCTCTCTCTCTCTCTCTCTCTCTCTCTCTCTCTCTCTCTCTCTCTCTCTCTCTCTCTCTCATTTACGAGACGCCAGCTTGTGACGTATTCCCCCGGGAACCTGAGTTGGAATTTGTGTGGACCTTGTTTGAAAGGCGAGTTGAACGTGTGTGGCGAAAAGGATCAAAAAGAAAAAAAGAAACTATGCCATAGTTCTCTGTTGCTCGTTCAAGGTGATAGATGCGTTCGAACCCCACGTGCCCTGCCCCTCCTATATCGTATTCCATCCATGGTTTCTTGACTTCAATCCCACAAACGATGCTGGTTCCAGGCGTTACTCACTTGGTTGAGAGTGTCGTGTTGTTAATGAGTCAGCTGATGGACACTGTCAGCTGATCTGGCGATCAGCTGATCAGACGATCCGCTGATCAGACAATCAGCTGATCGCCCCGTTGTGTGATCGATCAGCTGATCACCCCGTTGTGTGATCGATCAGCTGATCGCCCCCGTTGTGTGATCGATCAGCTGATCGCCCCCGTTGTGTGATCGATCAGCTGATCGCCCCGTTGTGTGATCGATCAGCTGATCACCCCGTTGTGTGATCGATCAGCTGATCGCTCCCGTTATGTGATCGATCAGCTGATCGCCCCCGTTGTGTGATCGATCAGCTGATCGCCCCGTTGTGTGATCGATCAGCTGATCACCCCGTTGTGTGATCGATTAGCTGATCGGCCCGTTGTGTAATCGATCAGCTGATCACCCCGTTGTGTGATCGATCAGCTTAGGGATTGAGCAGCCGGTCATGATCGGCAAATCAGTTGGTTATGAAGACATCTACATAATCATTCGACGGATTCGCCAATCACCCCTACGGCCAATTAATCCTTGAATTAATCTCCAAACTAACCCAGTTAATCTGTGAATCACCTGATAATTTGCCAGTCAGGTCACCAGCCAGTCAGTTGTTTTAGGTGTCAGCTGATGCAGAAACCAGCTGACAGACCCAGCTGATGGGTGGTGGAAATCCCCATACGACAAATAATTTTGTTGGGGAACTGTTTGGCAACGTATACCCATGTGTGGATGAAATCTAAATGACCCTATTTCATGTCTTCTTAATTATCATTTTCTTAAACTGTATCATTAGACACAAGACACTATTTATGTTATGTAAACCATACAAGGAACATTGTATCATGTGATCCTAGTAATTCATAGATGTTTAGGTTTATACATACTGCTCTACTTCCAGTAGCAGGAAAATGTGGCTCCCTTTGGAGTGAGAAGTGCACCAAAGGCGACTTTTCACTCACCTTTCACTACCACCAGATGAACAGTATGGTATAATGTTCATACAATTCACAAATACATGATTGAGAGGTATGTCATATACTGCATGCCATGGTGGAAATGATACCGGACTCTGCCTGCCTGGGTTTATACCGCTAGAGAGAGAGAGAGAGAGAGAGAGAGAGAGAGAGAGAGAGAGAGAGAGAGAGAGAGAGAGAGAGAGAGAGAGAGAGAGGCCATCTTCGGCGGCGGAATAGCATTACCATCAATGGATGGAAAGGATTACGGTATTGTCGAGGAATTTTTTCACCACAAAGTAAATCCATCAATTTCATGAGAGAGCCTGGGAAGTGAGTCAGTTGTTGTTCGCCGATGGTGCAGTACTGGTGGCTGATTCGAGTGAGAAACTGCAGAAGTTGGTGACTGAGTTTGGAAAAGTGTATGAAAGGAGAAAGTTGAGAGTAAATGAGAATAACATGGTTATTAGGTTCAATACGTTTGAGGGACATGTTAGCTAGGAGGTATGTTTGAATGGAGAAAAATAGGAGGAAGTAGTGTTTATATATCTGGGAATGGTCTTAGCAGCAAATGGAATCATGGAAGAGGAAGTGAGTCATAAGGTGGGTGAGGGGGGGAAGAAGTTCTGGGGGCGATGAAGAATGTGTGGAGAGAAGTGATCTTGGAGCTCCAAAATGGGTATATTTGAAGGAATAGCAGTTCCAAAAATATTTTATGGTTGCGAGGCATGGGCTGTAGACTGGGTTGTGCGGAAGAGGGTGGATGTGTTGGAAATGAAATGTTTGAGGACAGTATGTAGAGTGTGCGGTGGTTTGATCGAGTAAGTACAGAAAGGGTAAGAGATGTGTGGAGATAAGAGGAGTGTGGTTGAGAGAGCAGAAGAGGGTGTTTTGAAATGGTTTGGTCACATGGAGAGAATGAGTGAGGAAAGATTGACAGACAGGATTATTATTATTTTGCTTTGTCGCTGTCTCCCGCATTTGCGAGGTAGCGCAAGGAAACAGACGAAAGAAATGGCCCAACCCACCCACATACACATGTATATACATACACGTACACACACGCAAATATACATACTCATACATCTCAATGTACACATATATATATACACACAGACACATACATATATACATATGCACACAATTAACACTGTATGCCTTTATTCATTCCCATCGCCACCTCGCCACACATGGAATAACATCCCCCTCCCCCCTCATGTGTGCGAGGTAGCGCTAGCAAAAGGCAACAAAGGCCCCATTCGTTCACACTCAGTCTCTAGCTGTCATGCAATAATGCCCGAAACCACAGCTCCCTTTCCACATCCAGGCCCTACAGAACTTTCCACGGTTTACCCCAGACGCTTCAACTGCCCTGATTCACTCCATTGACAGCACGTCGATCCCGGTATACCTCATCGATCCAATTCACTCTATTCCTTGCCCGCCTTTCACCCTCCTGCATGTTCAGGCTCCGATTACACAAAATCTTTTTCACTCCATCTTTCCACCTCCAATTTGGGCTCCCACTTCTCCTCGTTCCCTCCACCTCCGACACATATATCCTCTTGGTCAATCTTTCCTCACTCATTCTCTCCATGTGCCCAAACCATTTCAAAACACCCTCTTCTGCCTACTCAACCACGCTCTTTTTATGACCACACATCTCTCTTACCCTTACATTACTTACTCGATCAAACCACCTCACACTACATATTGTCCTCAAACATCTCATTTCCAGCACATCCATCCTCCTCCGCACAACCCTATCCATAGCCCACGCCTCGCAACCATACAACATTGTTGGAACCACTATTCCTTCAAACATACCCATTTTTGCTTTCCGAGATAATGTTCTCGACTTCCACACATTCTTCAAGGCTCCCAGGATTTTCTCCCCTTCCCCCACCCTATGATTCACTTCCGCTTCCATGGTTCCATCCGCTGCCAGATCCACTCCCAGATATCTAAAACACTCTACTTCCTCCAGTTTTTCTCCATTCAAACTTACCTCCCAGTTGACTTGACCCTCAACCCTACTGTACCTAATAACCTTGCTCTTATTCACATTTACTCTTAACTTTCTTCTTTCACACACTTTACCAAATTTCAGTCACCAGCTTCTGCAGTTTCTCACATGAATCAGCCACCAGCGCTGTATCATCAGCGAACAACTGACTCACTTCCCAAGCTCTCTCATCCCCAACAGACTTCATACTTGCCCCTCCTTCCAAAACTCTTGCATTCACCTCCCTAACAACCTCATCCATAAACAAATTAAACAACCATGGAGACATCACACACCCCTGCCGCAAACCTACATTCACTGAGAACCAATCACTTTCCTCTCTTCCTACACGTACACATGCCTTACATCCTCGATAAAAACTTTTCACTGCTTCTAACAACTTGCCTCCCACACCATATATTCTTAGTACCCTCCACAGAGCATCTCTATCAACTCTATCAGATGCCTTCTCCAGATCCATATATGCTACATACAAATATATATATATATATATATATATATATATATATATATATATATATATATATATATATATATATATATATATATATATATATATATATCGTCTGTTTCCTTGCGCTACCTCGGAAACGCGGGAGACAGCGACAAAAAAAAGAAAAAAACATATATATATATATATATATATATATATATATATATATATATATATATATACAAACTATATTTTCCATCCCTGTTTTAGATATTAAACATGACTTCATCATCATGCTCTTTAAGAGAGACCGTTTCGTTCTGTGAGTGTTCTGAGAGTCTGGCGTTACTCATAAAACGAAGCCTCATTACCTCCAACTAATTCGCTGAGCAACTTACACAATTACAGGGAGAAAAATGAGGGGAACTTGTGGCGGGAACAGCACATAAAGTGTGGGGTGAAGGCCTGGTTAGTGTTGGGGAGATGGGTGGATGTGGGTAGTGGATGTGGATGGTGGGTGTGGGTAGTGTTTGTGGATAGTGGGTGTGGATGGTGGGTGTGGATGGTGGATGTGGGTAGCGGGTGTGGGTAGTGGTTGTGGATAGCGGGTGTGGGTAGTGGGTAAGGGGCATGCGTGTGGATGGTGGATGTGGATGGTGGATGTGGGTAGTGGGTGTGGATGGTGGGTGTGGGTAGTGGATGTGGATGGTGGGTGTGGGTAGTGTGTGTGGATGGTGGGTGCGGGTAGTGTGTGTGGATGGTGTGTGTGGATAGTGGGTGTGGATGGTGGGTGTGGGTAGTGGGTAAGGGTCGTGGGTGTGGATGGTGGATGTGGATGGTGGGTGTGGGTAGTGGGTGTGGATGGTGGGTGTGGATGGTGTATGTGGGTGGTGGGGTGGATGGTGGGTGTGGGTAGTGTGTGTGGATGGTGGGTGTGGGTAGCGGGTGTGGGTAGTGGTTGTGGATGGTGGGTGTGGGTAGTGTGTGTGGATGGTGGGTGTGGGTATTGGGTGTGGATGGTGTGTGTGGATGGCGGGTGTGGATGGTGGATGTGGATGGTGGGTGTGAGTAGTGGATGTGGGTAGTGGATGTGGATGGTAGGTGTGGATGGTGAATGTGGGTAGTGGTTGTGGGTGGTGGGTGTAGATGGTGGGTGTGGATATAGGGTGTGGACGGTGGGTATGGATGGTGAGTGTGGATAGCGGATGTGGATGGTGGGTGTGGATGGTGACTGTGGATGGTGAGTGTGGATGATGAGTGTGGATAGTGGATGTATATGGTGGGTGTGGACAGTTGGTGTGGAGAATGGATGTAAATGTTGGGTGTGGATAGTGGGTGTGGATGGGTTGCAAAACACACACACACACACACACACACACACACACACACACACACACACACACACACACACACACACACAGGATGAATCTGAGAAGCACTTGTTCAGCGAGGCATCTTAAGGAATCCAACTCGTAACTTCAGTTTCGCGTTTCGAGAGAGAACAAAAATGCCTTTTAAATGGCTACACCTGTCCAGGGGAAGAGCCGTATTTTGTACTATTGCCATCAGTTCTAAAAAACGAACGGAATAATCTTCAAAAGAACGAGAGCCAAGCCTTGACCGCTTCATATATCCTGCTTTAGCTCACTGACATCAGGTCGTCCCCCATATACCATTCAGCTTCAAATCTTTCTATCCAGTGGACGCCTCTCACACTCCTGAATGTTCAGGCTCCGATATCCCAAAACCTCGTTCAATCCATCCTTCTCACGTCTTCTGAGTCTATCCCTTCTCCCAGCTTCCTACACTTCCGAAGCACAGATCCTCTTTGTCAGCCTCTCATCACTCATCCTCTCCTTATGTCCATACCTTTTCAGCACACTTTAGTAAGCTCTCTTATGCTGTGCTTACTACCGCACCTCTCTTTGGCTCTGTCATATAAGATCAAATCGTCTCGCGCCACATACCGTCCTCAGGGACTTCCAATCTTTGTACACTCACCTTCTTCCTTTCATTCGCGTTGAAAGCCCGCTGCTCACATTCGCACATAGCAATGTCAGAGTCATTGTGCCTGCAGCCGTACCCATCTTTCTCTCCGGCAAACAGACAGCACAGCAAGGGGTCTCCACCCTCCCCTTGGTTCCCTCCCCGGAGCACGCAGCCCAGCAGCAACAGCGCACAGCAGGACCAGGCGTCAAAAGGGCCGCTTCAACGAGATGAACAATAGAGCCGCGTCAGGATTTTGGTCCTCCCAAAAAGAATTGACTGGGGGGGAAAAAAAATGCCCCTCGTCAGGCCATTCATCCAGCATCGGTCGGATGGGCAGTGCGTTCAACAGGATATACATTTCCCTGTCATTCGGGATGATAAAGGCCTCAGGAGCAGGTACAGCACCAACAGGAACACTGGCAGCCGTGACGGAAAGGAACAACAGCGACAGAAGCTGGTACGGTGATGATGAGGTGAGGGAATATCAAGTAGCAACAGAGGTCGTAACATTAGGGACATCAAACACCTCCTGTGTCTGCTTCCTCCCACTTACCACCATTACCTGCCTCCTCCCACTTACCACCACTACCTGCCTCCTCCTACTCACCACCACTACCTGCCTCCTCCCACTCACCACCTCTACCTGCTTCCTCCCACTTACCACCACCACCACCACCACCACCACCAACACTACCACCACCACCAACACCAACACTACCATCATCATCACTAACACGACCTCCACCACAACCACCACTCCTAACACCATCATCACCACCATCACCATCACTACCACGACCTCCACCACAAGCACCACCATCACCATCACCACAGAGGCTTTCATGCTGTCGAAGAGGAACCTCGTAGCCACTCTACCTTCTCCCAGTCTCTCCATACCTCCACACTCCTGGGCATCCTGGACGTCCTCTCCTCGTGTCCTGGACGTCCTCTCCTCGTGTCCTGGACGTCCTCTCCTCGTCTCCTGCACGTCCTCTCCTCGTCTCCTGGACGTCCTCTCCTCGTGTCCTGGACGTCCTCTCCTCGCCTCCTGGACGTCCTTTCCTCGTGTCCTGGACGTCCTCTCCTCGCGTCCTGGACGTCCTCTCCTCGTGTCCTGGACGTCCTCTCCTCGCCTCCTGGACGTCCTCTCCTCGTCTCCTGGACATCCTCTCCTCGCCTCCTGGACGTCCTCTCCTCGTGTCCTGGACGTCCTCTCCTCGTCTCCTGGACGTCCTCTCCTCGTCTCCTGGACGTCCTCTCCTCGTCTCCTGGACGTCCTCTCCTCGTGTCCTGGACGTCCTCTCCTCGTGTCCTGGACGTCCTCTCCTCGTCTCTTCCCAAGATGGCCTGCTGCCCCTCTTCCTCAAACTGAAATGCTATCTTAGCCATTCATCCCTGGTCTAGTCTCACCAGAATGCTCCAACTAACCGAACTTCACTAAGTCAGTTTTTCGTCATTAGTCGAATTACATTTGAGATCCAACTCGTTAGTTTGTCACTGTCGCGTGCCATTCAGCTTTGTTTTGCTCAAGTGATTCTTACTGGCTTCATCTCCTCCATTATTGGTGTTCTTATACCATTGTTGGTAGACGTCCATGTTCCACTTCCCTGTCTTAAGTGTTGACATGAGTACTGGTGTTGTATGTGAGTCATTTAACTTCGACTGGAATGTTTACGACCCTTGGGCGCAATGGTGCGACCCTTGAGCACGACGGTACGACCCTTGAGCAAGATTGTGCGACCCTTGAGCATGATTGTGGAGTCCATGAGTACGACGGTACGACTCTTGGGTACGATGGTACGACCCTTGAGCACGACGGTGCGACCCTTGAGCATGATTGTGGAGTCCATGAGTACGACGGTACGACTCTTGGGTACGACGGTACGATCCTTGAGCACGACCGTGCGAACCTTGAGCGCGACGGTACGACCCTTGAGGACGACGGTACGACCCTTGAGCATGATTGTGGGACCCTTGAGTACGACAGTACGACCCTTGAATACAATGGTGTAACCCTTGAGCACGACGGTACGACCCTTGAGTACGATGGTACGATCCTTGAGCACGACGGTACGACCCTTTAGCACGATGGTACGACCCTTGAATACAATTGTGTAACTCTTGAGCAAGACGGTACGACCCTTGAGTACGATGGTACGACCCTTGAGCACGACGGTGCGACCCTTTAGCACGACGGTACGACCCTTGAGTACGACAATCGGTAGCATCCCTAGATATGATGCCCAAAGGTCGTACCGTCGCACTCAAAGATCATACCGCCATGGTCAAGGGTCGTACCATCGTACTCAAGGATCGTACCGTCGTAGTCAAGGGTCGTACCGTCGTACTCAAGGATCGTACCGCCGTCGTCAAGGATCGTACCTGTCCATATCAAAGGACTCAACAACTTTCACAACGCGAAGACAAGATTTTGACAATCTATTTCTTTTTATGAATATATTTCTTGGAAATTCTCTTCCACGATCAACAGAAAGTCACCCAGATCACCGACGAAAAGATAAAACCAACAAAGAGGTTTCGATCCCACTGATTTTGACCTGAGCATCCACAGAGATATGGCCGAACTCGCTTAATCCTAACAGGCACGACGGCCCTCTACCGGATTACATGGGAGATTATGGGATTTATCGACCGGCAACTGTGTTTTAAATTCCCAATTGACGCCGCGAGGGAGCCCCTTTGTAGCGTCCGGGATGAGGATTTATCGCACAAACTTCGTAATTTCGGCGCAAATTGCACTCAGCGAGGGATATGCTGTCCAATGGAGACCATCCATATCCCCGGATCGACATTTCTTTTTACTGATGGGTGAGCCGGAGCTGCTGTCCCAGTGGCGTTTTCATGTCCCACTGGTCATGTGACACAAGGGCCGTAACTCCTCGGTGAGCAGACAGCCAATGGCACTTATGGTTTAGGGTGAAATGTGATCGATTTTCGACCACATGGACAATGGGGCTGGTAAATATCCTGCGGGGTACGTACATATCTACGTACGGTCATCAGATGGGTGTAAAGTATCTCTCTCTCTCTCTCTCTCTCTCTCTCTCTCTCATCTCTCTCTCTCTCTCTCTCTCTCTCTCTCTCTCTCTCTCTCTCTCTCTCTCTCTCTCTCTCTCTCTCTCTCTCTCTCTCTCTATTCATCCATCTCTCTTGCAGATATACATAGCATATATATGTGTGTGAGTGTGTGTGTGTGTGTGGGCGTTTATGTATATACATGTGTATGTTGGTGGGTTGGGCCATTCTTTCGTCTATTTCCTTGCGCTATATCGCTAACGAGGGAGATAGCGTCAAAGTAAATAAAGTAATGAAAATTATAATATATTCCTGGTTAATTATATGGGAGGGTATTGATTGAGAGGGTGAAGGCATGTACAGAGCATCAGATTGGGGAAGAGCAGTGTGGTTTCAGAAGTGGTAGAGGATGTGTGGATCAGGTGTTTGCTTTGAAGAATGTATGCGAGAAATACATAGAAAAACAAATGGATTTGTATGTAGCATTTATGGATCTGGAGAAGGCATATGATAGAGTTGATAGAGATGCTCTGTGGAAGGTATTAAGAAAATATGGTGTGGAAGGCAAGTTGTTAGAAGCAGCGAAAAGTTTTTATCGAAGATGTAAGGCATGTGTACGTGTAGGAAGAGAGGAAAGTGATTGGTTCTCAGTGAATGTAGGTTTGCGGCAGGGGTGTGTGATGTCTCCATGGTTGTTTAATTTGTTTATGGATGGGGTTGTTAGGGAGGTGAATGCAAGAGTTTTGGAAAGAGGGGCAAGTATGAAGTCTGTTGTGGATGAGAGAGCTTGGGAAGTGAGTCAGTTGTTGTTCGCTGATGATACAGCGCTGGTGGCTGATTCATGTGAGAAACTGCAGAAGCTGGTGACTGATTTTGGTAAAGTGTGTGAAAGAAGAAAGTTAAGAGTAAATGTGAATAAGAGCAAGGTTATTAGGTACAGTAGGGTTGAGGGTCAAGTCAATTGGGAGGTAAGTTTGAATGGAGAAAAACTGGAGGAAGTAAAGTGTTTTAGATATCTGGGAGTGGATCTGGCAGCGGATGGAACCATGGAAGCGGAAGTGAATCATAGGGTGGGGGAGGGGGCGAAAATCCTGGGAGCCTTGAAGAATGTGTGGAAGTCGAGAACATTATCTTGGAAAGCAAAAATGGGTATGTTTGAAGTAATAGTGATTCCAACAATGTTGTATGGTTGCGAGGCGTGGGCTATGGATAGAGTTGTGCGCAGGAGGGTGGATGTGCTGGAAATGAGATGTTTGAGGACAATGTGTGGTGTGAGGTGGTTTGATCGAGTAAGTAATGTAAGGGTAAGAGAGATGTGTGGAAATAAAAGAGCGTGGTTGAGAGAGCAGAAGAGGGTGTTTTGAAATGGTTTGGGCACATGGAGAGAATGAGCGAGGAAAGGTTGACCAAGAGGATATATGTGTCGGAGGTGGAGGGAACGAGGAGAAGTGGGAGACCAAATTGGAGGTGGAAAGATGGAGTGAAAAAGATTTTGAGTAATCGGGGCCTGAACATGCAGGAGGGTGAAAGGAGGGCAAGGAATAGAGTGAATTGGATCGATGTGGTATACCGGGGTTGACGTGCTGTCAGTGGATTGAATCAGGGCATGTGAAGCGTCTGGGGTAAACCATGGAAAGTTGTGTGGGGCCTGTATGTGGAAAGGGAGCTGTGGTTTCGGGCATTATTGCATGACAGCTAGAGACTGAGTGTGAACGAATGGGGCTTTTGTTGTCTTTTCCTAGCGCTACCTCGCACACATGAGGGGGGAGGGGGATGGTATTCCATGTGTGGCGAGGTGGCGATGGGAATGAATAAAGGCAGACAGTGTGAATTGTGTGCATGGGTATATATGTATGTGTCTGTGTGTGTATATATATGTGTACATTGAGATGTATAGGTATGTATATTTGCGTGTGTGGACGTGTATGTATATACATGTGTATGGGGGTGGGTTGGGCCATTTCTTTCGTCTGTTTCCTTGCGCTACCTCGCTAACGCGGGAGACAGCGACAAAGCAAAATAAAATTATATATATATCTATATATATATATATATATATATATATATATATATATATATATATATATATATATATATATATATATATATGTAAAACCACATACACCAGAAAATCCTCTCATGCATACATGTATATAAGCAAAGTGAAAAAGAAAAAAGGTTATATTCTTTCCAATTTTTTTCCCAGGAAATGTCAGTGAAGTGTCGAGCTAAGAGGATTAATCACGAACTTTATTGATCTTCTTAACTGTTCTAAGAGGCTTTGTAGGCTTACGTCCTCGCCAGTCATTGTTAATGTCAATAAGTTGGAAAAAAAAAAAAGAAACAGGGTCATGTAATCTGAACCAAGCTCAAGGGCCAGCCCACACCCCCACAGCTGCTGCCACTAGTGTCAAAATCGGTTCACATTTACCTCATTTTGGGCTTTGTTGTCCCTACCCTTCTTCCCCCCAGCCATCCATCCTCCCTCTTACCCCCAGAAGATGTCTAATCCCTCACCCCCAGATGTCTAACCCCACCTCCCCCAGAGAACCATTGCACTTTGTCAAAATCAAACTGTGTCATATTCAAATCCTCTTCTTCTAAAAGTGTCAAACATCTATTTAAACTTTACCTCATTTTGTATTTTGACATCATTCCCCCATCACCACATACCATGTCTACCTGTCAAGAACAGGTGCGTGCTTGCGCTACGTTACGCTTTGACAGCACCAGTTGACAACCTCCTTCCAAGGGAGTGGGAGGGGAGGGGGGGTGGAGGAGAGGGTCAGACAATATGACCTCATCTTGACCCCTGACCTGTCAAGTGTCTTTCAGTGTTCCTCTGGCCGTCGATCAAGTAACCTGTTGGTGTCTTTACCTTGCTGTATGATCCTACTGTATGATTTGGTATGACTTTATGATCGCTGTATGATCCTACTGTATGATTTGGTATGACTTTATGATCGCTGTATGATCCTACTGTATGATTTGGTATGACTTTATGATCGCTGTATGATCCTACTGTATGATTTTGTATGACTTTAGGATCATTCTATGACTGTATGATGTCTGCATGACTCAACTGCATGATCCTGTATGACTTCATGATCTCTGAAGATCTTAATAATTACTTTTCTTCCCCGTCTATGTATCTGTTACAACCACCATTCCTCACTTATACTTAAGGGTGCATTGATAGTAGTAGTAGTAGTAGTAGTAGTAGTAGTAGTAGTAGTAGTAGTGGTAGTGGTAGTAGTGGTAGCAGTGGTAGTAGTGGTTGTAGTGGTAGTAGTGGTAGTAGTAGTAGTGGTAGTAGTGGTAGTAGTGGTAGTAGTGGTAGTAGTAGTAGTGGTAGTAGTGGTAGTAGTGGTAGTAGTGGTAGTAGTAGTAGTGGTAGTAGTGGTAGTAGTGGTAGCAGTGGTAGTAGTGGTAGTAGTAGTAGTGGTAGTAGTGGTAGTAGTGGTAGCAGTGGTAGTAGTGGTAGTAGTGGTAGTAGTGGTAGTAGTGGTAGTGGTAGTAGTGGTAGTAGTGGTAGTAGTGGTAGTAGTAGTAGTGGTAGTAGTGGTAGTAGTGGTAGCAGTGGTAGTAGTGGTAGTAGTAGTAGTGGTAGTAGTGGTAGTAGTGGTAGTAGTGGTAGTAGTGGTAGTAGTAGTAGTGGTAGTAGTGGTAGTAGTGGTAGTGGTAGTAGTGGTAGTAGTGGTAGTAGTGGTAGTAGTAGGAGTGGTAGTAGTGGTAGTAGTGGTAGTAGTGGTAGTAGTAGTAGTGGTAGTAGTGGTAGTAGTGGTAGTAGTGGTAGTAGTGGTAGTGGTAGTAGTGGTAGTGGTAGTAGTGGTAGTAGTGGTAGTAGTGGTAGTAGTAGTAGTGGTAGTAGTGGTAGTAGTGGTAGTAGTAGTAGTGGTAGTAGTGGTAGTAGTGGTAGTGACCTGCACCGTATACTCTCTCTCTCTCTCTCTCTCTCTCTCTCTCTCTCTCTCTCTCTCTCTCTCTCTCTCTCTCTCTCTCTCTTGATAGATGGATGGCGTAAAGAAATAAATTTCTGCTGCTGTTTTTTCTATTTTCTCTCTTCTTCGGAGATTTGATCCCGGATTTATTTTCTTTTTCGTAGGATGGATTTGCTTCGTGGCAGGTCGTGTGCTACTCCCATGACGTCATGAGTGAGAGGATTTATTCGATTTTTTCTTTATCGTCTATTTTGAATCGTACTCCTATGACGTCATGAGTGAGAGGATTTATTCGATTTTTTTTCTTAACGTCTATTTTGAGGCGTACTCCTATGACGTCATGAGTGAGAGGATTTATTCGATTATTTTCTTATCGTCTATTTCGAGTCGTACTCCCATGACGTCATGAGTGAGAGGATTTATTCGATTTTTTTCTTTTCGTTTATATTCAGCGTTGTGTGACGTCATGAGAGGACACATTCTGACCTCCCCTCTCCCACTGGGACATACATAGATACATACATATATTTTTATATTTTTTTATTATACTTTGTCGCTGTCTCCCGCGTTTGCGAGGTAGCGCAAGGAAACAGACGAAAGAAATGGCCCAACCCCCCCCCCATACACATGTATATACATACGTCCACACACGCAAAGTATACATACCTACACAGCTTTCCATGGTTTACCCCAGACGCTTCACATGCCCTGATTCAATCCACTGACAGCACGTCAACCCCGGTATACCACATCGATCCAATTCACTCTATTCCTTGCCCTCCTTTCACCCTCCTGCATGTTCAGGCCCCGATCACACAAAATCTTTTTCACTCCATCTTTCCACCTCCAATTTGGTCTCCCACTTCTCCTCGTTCCCTCCACCTCCGACACATATATCCTCTTGGTCAATCTTTCCTCACTCATTCTCTCCATGTGCCCAAACCATTTCAAGACACCCTCTTCTGCTCTCTCAACCACGCTCTTTTTATTTCCACACATCTCTCTTACCCTTACGTTACTTACTCGATCAAACCACCTCACACCACACATTGTCCTCAAACATCTCATTTCCAGCACATCCATCCTCCTGCGCACAACTCTATCCATAGCCCACGCCTCGCAACCATACAACATTGTTGAAACCACTATTCCTTCAAACATACCCATTTTTGCTTTCCGAGATAATGTTCTCGACTTCCACACATTCTTCAAGGCTCCCAGAATTTTCGCCCCCTCCCCCACCCTATGACCCACTTCCGCTTCCATGGTTCCATCCGCTGCCAGATCCACTCCCAGATATCTAAAACACTTCACTTCCTCCAGTTTTTCTCCATTCAAACTCACCTCCCAATTGACCTGACCCTCAACCCTACAGTACCTAATAACCTTGCTCTTATTCACATTTACTCTTAACTTTCTTCTTCCACACACTTTACCAAACTCAGTCACCAGCTTCTGCAGTTTCTCACATGAATCAGCCACCAGCGCTGTATCATCATATATACATACGCATATACATACATACATACATATATACAT
>NC_092269.1:29490842-29525842 GCF_036320965.1 Panulirus ornatus
GGTCATGATAGTCATTAGTTAACTATTTATAAAAACAAAAAGCTTAATATCAAGTTGGAGCTGGACGCTTCTAGGCTTTGGATAAGCCCGCGAGTGTGATACATACACATAGTCGAAGTGAAGGTATATACAGGACATTGTATAGAGTAGATAATATGGTTTATCTATCTTGCACTTAATGATGACCCATTGTACACTGAGTTGAAGTAGAATAGTAGTTAACATGCAGCATAATCTAGAGAGAACTGGGCTGTTTACTCGTCTGCACTTGTTCGTAAGTTGTTTATGATCTCCACATTGGTGTAGACAGGACTGTTCTTACATCTGTCTATACGAGCGCTAGTTCATACCAGTCGATTGTGGTGTCGGACGTAGGAGCATGAAGGTGGGGCGTCGAGAGGGAGGAGGTCTCGGTGATGGGAGGATGTGTGTGTCTTGACAGTATATTGCCACACTGCCAGTGTGAGTTGTCGGTGCTGATCGCAGAAGGGGGGACAGGTTCAGCAAAGTGGAGGGGGAGGAGGGAGGCCTCTTCGTATGTGGCTAATATTGGTCCAGGATGGTTGTGTGTGTGTGTGTGTGTGTGTGTGTGTGTGTGTGTGTGTGGTATTCATACGTGTTTATGTCTAAGTATGTGTATGTGTGCATATGTGACTATGTATGTATATATATATGTATGTATGCATGTCTTATGTGATGACCTCTTTCTAATAACCCATTTGCACTGTACGGTAAGGGAGGTCACCGCTCGTGGGTCTACATCTCTTTACCTTTATCATGACGTTAATCATCCACACTCCTCAATGCTGTCTGCCTAGATATACTTTCAAGACTCACTTTTCTCCATTCCTTTACTAAACTTATCCATAAAAAAGTAGATCATGTCATATATGCAGACAACTATTCGTGGTTGAAGTCGATGTTGTAGTCTCCTCACCACTCCATCATTGCATCTTTCAGATATATGTTCACTGATGTAGGCTCCAGTCACGGACAGAAGCCTTGCCGGCTTTCATCTTCCGTAAAGCTTTTACTACCTCTTCTCTGTTTACCAAATCATATCCCCAAACCCTCTCACTTTGCGTACCACCTCGACCAAAACACCCTATATCTGCCACTCTATCATCAAACACATTTAACAAACCTTAAAAATACTCACCCCATCTCCTTCTCACATCACCACTACTTGTTATCACCTCCCCATTAGCCCCCTTCACTGAAGTTCCTATTTGCTCCCTTGTCTTACGCGCTTTATTTACCTCCTTCCAAAACATCTTTTTATTCTCCCTAAAATTTAATGATACTCTCTCAACCCAACTCTTATTTGCCCTCTTTTTCACCTCTTGCACCTTTCTCTTGACCTCCTGCCTCTTTCTTTTATACATCTCCCAATCATTTGCATTTTTTCCCTGCAAAAATCGTCCAAATGCCTCTCTCTTCTCTTCCACTAATAATCTTACTTCTTCATCCCACCACTCACTACCCTTTCTAATCAACCCACCTCCCACGCTTCTCATGCCACAAGCATCTTTTCCGCAAGCCATCACTGCTTCCCTGAATATATCCCATTCCTCCCCCACTCCCCTTACCTCCTTTGTTGTCACATTTTTCCATTCTGTACTCGGTCTCTCCTGGTACTTCCTCACACAAGTCTCCTTCCCAAGTTCACTTACTCTCACCACTCTCTTCACCCAACCTTCTCTCTTCTTTTCTGAAAACCCCACAAATCTTCACCTTCGCCTCCACAAGATAATGAACAGGCATCCCTCCAGTTGCACCTCTCAGCACATTAACATCCAAAAGTCTCTCTTTCGCGCGCCTATCAATTAACACGTAATCCAATAACGCTCTCTGGCCATCTCTCCTACTTACGTACGTATACTTATGTATATCTCGCTTTTTAAACCAGGTATTCCCAATCACCAGGCCTTTTTCAGCACATAAATCTACAAGCTCTTCACCATTTCCATTTACAGCACTGAACACCCCATGTATGCCAATTATTCCCTCAACTGCCACATTACTAACCTTTGCATTCAAATCACCCATCACTATAACCCGGTCTTGTGCATCAAAACCACTAACACACTCATTCAGCTGCTCCCAAAACGCTTGCCTCTCATGATCTTTCTTCTCATGCCCAGGTGCATATGCACCAATAATCACCCATCTCTCTCCATCAACTTTCAGTTTTACCCATATCAATCTAGAATTTACTTTCTTACACTCTATCAAATACTCACACAACTCCAGTTTCAGGAGAAGTGCTACTCCTTCCCTTGCTCTTGTCCTCTCATTAACCCCTGACTTTACTCCCAAGACATTCCCAAACCACTTTTCCCCTTTACCCTTGAGCTTCGTTTCACTCAGAGCCAAAACATCCAGTTTCCTTTCCTCAAACATACTACCTATCTCTCCTTTCTTCTCATCTTGGTTACATCCACACACATTTAGACATCCCAATCTGAGTCTTCGAGGAGGATGAGCACTCCCCGCGGACTCCTTCTTCTGTTTCCCCTTTTAGAAAGTTAAAATACAAGGAGGCGTGGGGTATGGATAGAGTTGTGCGCAGGAGGGTGGATGTGCTGGAAATGATATGTTTGAGGACAATATGTGGTGTGAGGTGGTTTGATCGAGTAAGTAATGTAAGGGTAAGAGAGATGTGTGGAAATAAAAAGAGTGTGGTTGAGAGAACATAAGAGGGTGTTGTGAAATGGTTTGGTCACATGGAGAGAATGAGTGAGAATAGATTGACCAAGAGGATATATGTGTCAGAGGTGGAGGGAACGAGAAGTGGGAGACCAAATTGGAGGTGGAAAGATGGAGTGAAAAAGATTTTGAGTGATCGGGGCCTGAACATGCAGGAGGTGTACAAGGAATAGAGTAAATTGGAACGATGTGGTATACCGGGGTCGACGTGCTGTCAATGGATTGAACCAGGGCATGTGAAGCGTCTGGGGTAAACCATGGAAAGTTCTGTGGGGCCTGGATGTGGAAAGGGAAGTGTGGTTTCGGTGCATTATTACATGACAGCGAGAGACTGAGTGTGAACAAATGGGGGCTTTGTTGTCTTTTCCTAGCGCTACCTCGCACACATGAGGGGGGAGGGGGTTGTTATTCCATGTGTGGCGAGGTGGCGATGGGAATAAATAAAGGCAGACAGTGTGAATAATGTACATGTGTATATATGTATATGTCTGTGTGTGTATATATATGTGTACATTTGAGATGTATAGGTATGTATATTTGCGTGTGTGGACGTGTATGTATATACATGTGTATGTGAGTGGGTTGGGCCATTCTTTCGTCTGTTTCCTTGCGCTACCTTACTAACGCGGGAGACTGCGACAAAGCAAAATAATAATAGTAACAATAATATATATATATATATATATATATATATATATATATATATATATATATATATATATATATATATATATATTTGTAGATTTATATTCCGAAAAAGGACTGATGACTGGGAATACCTGGTTTAAAACGGGAGATATACATAAGTATGCGTATGTAAGTAGGAGAAATGGCCAGAGAGCGTTACTGGATTACGTGTTAATCGATAGGCGCGCGAAGGAGAGACTTTTGGATGTTAATGTGCTGAGAGGTGTCACTGGAGGGATGTCTGATCATTATCTTGTGGAGGCGAAGGTGCAGATTTGTAGAGGTTTTCAGAAAAGAAGAGAGAATGTTGGGGTGAAGAGAGAGGTGAAAGTAAGTGAGCTTGGGAAGGAGACCTGTGTGAGGAAGTACAAGGAGAGACTGAGTACAGAATGGAAAAAGGTGAGAACAATGGAAGTAAGGGGAGTGGGGGAGGAATGGGATGTATTTAGGGAATCAGTGATGGAGTGCGCAAAAGATGCTTGTGGCATGAGAAGCGTGGGAGGTGGGCAGATTGGAAAGGGCAGTGATTGGTGGGTTGAAGTAAGATTATCAGTGAAAGAGAAGAGACAGGAATTTGGACGATTTTTGCAGAGTAATAATGCAAATGAGTGGGAGATGTATAAAAGAAAGAGGCAGGAGGTCAAGAGAAAGGTTCAAGAGGTGAAAAAGAGAGCAAATGAGAGTTGGCATGGGAGAGTATCATCAAATTTTAGGGAGAATAAAAAGATGTTTTGGAAGGAGGTAAATAGAATGCGTAAGACAAGGGAACAAATGGGAACTTCAGTGAAGGGGGCTAATGGGGAGGTGATAACAAGTTGTTGATGTAAGAAGGAGATGGAATGAGTATTTTGAAGGTTTGTTGAATGTGTTTGATGATAGAGTGGCAGATATAGGGTGTTTTGGTCGAGGTGGTGTGGAAAGTGAGAGGGTTAGAGAGGATGATTTGGTAAACAGAGAAGAGGTAGTAAAAGCTTTACGGAAGACGAAAGCCGGCAAAGCAGCGGGTTTGGATGGCATTGCAGTAGAATTTATCTAAAAAGGGGGTGACTGTATTGTTGACTGGTTGGTGAGGTTATTTAATGTATGTATGACTCATGGTGAGGTGCCTGAGGATTGGCGGAATGCTTGCATAGTGCCATTGTACAAAGGCAAAGGGGACATAGGTGAGTGCTCAAATTACAGGGGTATAAGTTTGTTGAGTATTCATGTGAAATCATATGGGAGGGTATTGATTGAGAGGGTGAAGGCATGTACAGAGCACCAGATTGGGGAAGAGCAGTGTCGTTTTGAAGTGGTAGAGGATGTGTGGATCAGGTGTTTGCTTTGAAGAATGTATGTGAGAAATACTTAGAAAAGCAAATGAATTTGTATGTAGCAGTTATGGATCTGGAGAAGACATATGATAGAGTTGATAGAGATGCCCTGTGGAAGGTATTCAAGAATATATGGTGTGGGAGGCAAGTTGTTAGAAGCAGTGAAAAGTTTTTATCGAGGATGTAAGGCATGTGTACGTGTAGGAAGAGAGAAAAGTGATTGGTTCTCAGTGAATGTAGGTTTGCGGCAGGGGTGTGTGATGTCTCCATGGTTGTTTAATTTTTTTATGGATGGGGTTGTTAGGGAAGTGAATGCAAGAGTTTTGGAAAGAGGGGCAAGTATGCAGTCTGTTGTGGGTGAGAGAGCTTGGGAAGTGAGTCAGTTGTTGTTCGCTGATGATACAGCGCTGGTGGCTGATTCATGTGAGAAACTGCAGAAGCTGGTGACGGAGTTTGGTAAGGTGTGTGAAAGAAGAAAGTTGAGAGTAAATGTGAATAAGAGCAAGGTTATTAGGTACAGTAGGGTTGAGGGTCGCCAATTGGGAGGTAAGTTTGAATGGAGAAAAACTGGAGGAAGTGAAGTGTTTTAGATATCTGGGAGTGGATTTGGCAGTGGATGGAACCATGGAAGCGGAAGTGAATCAAAGAGTGGGGGAAGGGGCGAAAATTCTGGGAGCCTTGAAGAATGTGTGGAAGTCGAGAACATTATCTCGGAAAGCAAAAATGGGTATGTTTGAAGGAATAGTGGTTCCAACAATGTTGTATGGTTGCGAGGCGTGGGCTATGGATAGAGTTGTGCGCAGGAGGATGGATGTGCTGGAAATGAGATGTTTGAGGACAATATGTGGTGTGAGGTGGTTTGATCGAGTAAGTAATGTAAGGGTAAGAGAGATGTGTGGAAATAAAAAGAGTGTGGTTGAGAGAGCAGAAGAGGGTGTTTTGAAATGGTTTGGTCACATGGAGAGAATGAGTGAGGAAAGATTGACGAAGAGGATATACGTCTCAGAGGTGGAGGGAACGAGGAGAAGTGGGAGACCAAATTGGATGTGGAAAGATGGAATAAAAAAGATTTTGAGTGATCGGGGCCTGAACATGCAGGAGGGTGAAAGGCGTGAATGGAATAGAGTGAATTGGAACGATGTGGTATACCGGGGTCGACGTGCTGTCAATGGATTGAACCAGGGAATGTGAAGTGTTTTGGGTAAACCATGGAAAGTTCTGTGAGGCCTGATATGGAAATGGAGCTGTGGTTTCGGTGCATTATTATGACATGACAGCGAGAGACTGAGTGTGAACGAATGGGGCCTTTGTTGTCTTTTCCTAGCGCTACCTCGCGCACATGAGGGGGGAGGGGGTTGTTATATCATGTGTGGCAGGGTGGCGATGGGAATAATAAAGGCAGACAGTATGAATTAATGTACATGTGTATATATGTATATGTCTGTGTGTGTATATATATGTATACGTTTGAGATGTATAGGTATGGCATTTGCGTGTGTGGACGTGTATGTATATACATGTGTATGTGGTGGGTTGGGCCATTCTTTCGTCTGTTTCCTTGCGCTACCTTCTAACGCGGGAGACAGCGACAAAGCAAAATAAAATATAACAAATAATATATAAATATATATATAATAAAAATATATATATATAAAAAAATATATAAATTTTATATAATTTTTAGATTTATATTCCGAAAAAGGCTGATGACGGGGAAAACCGTTTTTAAAAAGGAGATATACAAAAGTATGCATTAATAAAAATGGCCAGAGGCGTTACTGGATTTCGTGTTAATCGATAGGCGCGGGGAAGGAGAGACTTTTGGATTTTAAAGTCGAAGGTGTCACTGGAGGGTGTCTGATCATTACTTGTGGAGGGGAAGGTGCAGATTTTTAAGGTTTTCAGAAAAAAGGAAAAATGTTGGGTGAAGAGAGAGGGGAAAGTAAGTGACTTTGGGGAAGGAGACCCCTTTGGGGGAAGTCAAGGAAGACGATACAAATAAAAAGGAGAACAAATGGGAAAAAGGGGGGTGGGGGAGGGAAAGGAGTATTTAGGGAATCAGTGATGGAGGGCGCAAAAATCTGTGGCATGAGAAGCGTGGAGGGGGGCAGTTGGAAAGGGGAATGATTGGTGGGGGAAGAAGATTATCAGTGAAAGAAAGAGACAGGAATTTGGGCGATTTTTGCAGGTATAATGCAAATGAAATGGGATTATAAAAAAAGAGGCAGGGGTCAAGAGAAAGTTCAAGAGGGGAAAAAGGAAAACAAATAGATTGGGATGGGAGAGTATCACAAATTTTTAAAGGGGGAAAAAAAAGAGTTTTGGGAAGGGGGTAAATAAATGCGTAAACAAGGGGAAAAAAATGGGAACTTCAGTGAAGGGGCTAATGGGGGGTGATAACAAGTTGTTGATTAAAAGGAAGGAAGAGTATTTGAAGTTTGTTGAATGTTTGATGATAAGTGGCAGATATGGGGTTTTTGGCGAGGGGGGGGAAATAAGGTTAAGAGGGATATTGGTAAACGAGAAGAGGTATAAAAGCTTTAGGGAAGACAAAGCCGCAAAGCAGGGGGTTTGGGAGGCATTGCAGTGAATTATCTAAAAAGGGGGGTGCTTTTTTTGTTACTGTTGGTGAGGTTTTTAATGTATGTATATTCAGGGTTTGGGTGCCTGGGGTTTGGGCAAAATGCTTGCATATCCCTTGTAAAAAGGAAAAGGGGACATAGGAGTGCCAAAATTTACGGGGGTATAAGTTTTTTGATTTCATGTAAATCATATGGAGGGTATGATTGAGGGGTAAAGGGCATGTCAGAGCACCAATTGGGAAAGCTTGTCTTTTTGAAGTGGTAAGGATGTTGGATCAGTTTTTTGTTTTGAAAATGATTAGAAATATTTAAAAACAAATGAATTTGAGTGCATTATGGTCTGGAGAAGACATATGATAAGTTATAGAGATGCCCGTGAAGGGTTTTCAAAATTATGGTGTGGGAGCAATTGTTAAAGCATGAAAAGTTTTTAAAGGGGATGAAGGCATGTGTCTGTGGGAAGAAAAAAGTGATGGTTCTCATGAATGTAGGGTTTGGGCAGGGGTTGTGATTTCTCCAGGGGTTTTTTAAATTTTTTAGGGATGGGGTTGTTAGGGAAGTGAATGAAAGAGTTTTGGAAAGAGGGGCAAGTACAGTCTGTTGGGGGTGGAGAGTTTTGGAAGTGATCAGTTTTTTTCGTGATGATACAGCGCTGGTGGCTGATCATGGAGAAACGCGAAGCGGTAGGGAGTTTTTGGTAAGGGGGGTGAAAAAGAAAGTTGGAGTAAATGTGAATAAGAGCAAGGTTATTAGTACAGTGGGGTTGAGGGTCGCCAATTGGGAGGTAAGTTTTGAAGGGAGAAAAACTGGGGGAAATGAAGTGTTTTTAGATATCTGGGGATGGATTTGGCAGTGGAGGGAAACCCAATGGAAGCGGAAGTGAATCAAAAGGGGGGGAAGGGGGCGAAAATTCGGGGAGCCTTGAAGAAAGTGTGGAATCGAGAAAATTACTCGGAAAGCAAAATGGGTATGTTTTGAAGGAATAGTTTTTCCAACAATTTTTTGATGGTTTCAGCGGGCATAAGAGTTGTGCGCAGAGGGTGGATGTGGGTGGGAAAGAGATGTTAGGACAATATGTGGTGTGGGTGGTTTTATCGAGTAATAATGAAGGGGAAGAGAGATGGTGGAAAAAAAAAGATGTGGTTTAGAGAGCAAAAGGGGTTTTTTAAATGGTTTTTGGGCCCTGGGGAAAAGAGTGAGGAAAAATTGACAAAGGTATACGTCCAAGGGGAGGGAAGAGAGAATGGAGACCAAATTGGATGGGAAAATGGAATAAAAAAAGATTTTGATGACGGGGGCCCGAACATGCAGGGGGGTGAAAGGGGGTGAATGGGGAATAGAGTGTTGAAGATGTGGATACCGGGGTCGACGTCTGTCAATGGGTTGAACCCGGGAAAATTTAAAAAGTTTTTTTGGGAAACCCCCGGAAAGTTCTTGAGCCTTAAAAAGGAAAAGAGCGTGGTTTTGGTGCATTATATATGACATACAGCGAAGACTGGGGGTGTGAACAATGGGGGTTTTTTGCTTTCCTACGCTACCTCGCCACATAGGGGGAGGGGGTTGTTATATCATTTGGGGCAGGGTGGCGATGGAATGCATAAAGGAGACGTAGAATTAGTAAAATGTGTATAATGATATGTCCCGTGTGTTATAATATTTACGTTGAATGTATAGTTTTCATTTCTGTGTGGCGTGTATGATATACTGTGTATTGGGTTTGGGGCCCCTTCTTTCGCTTTTCCTTCGCTACCCGCTAAAACCGGGAGACAGCGCAAACAAAATAAATAAATAAACATATATTTTTGGGTTTCCCGAACTTCCCCCCAGTACTCCCCCACCCAAAGGAGCCCACCATTCTCCTGCAACTGATTGGGGCGCGGGAACCCTTAGAAGGGATCCTGGGAATATGTAATTAATTAAGAGAAAAATTATATTAATATTCGATACGAAGGGTGTTATTGCGAGAGAAGTCAGTAACGTGTGTTCACATGGTAACAACAGAGGCCAAGGAAATACTGATTAAGAAGGGGGGAGGTGTGTCCTCCCTTGGTGTGTGGGGTGATGGGGTGATGGGGTGATGGGGAGAGCCGAGGGGAGGAAAGGTCTGGGGTGAATAGTCCAGGGAGGGGAAGGGGGGGTTGCAAAGCCATGTGGGAGGGGTGAAGGGGTGGGGGGGGGGGGGGGGTTAGGCAAGGCCTCAGTGTAAGAAAGGCGTTCGGGGAACCGTTCCAGAAATACTTATTGTATTGGACCGGTCCAGGCTGATACATATTGTACAGGTCTGGTCCAGTGGTACATACTTTCCTCTCGACCATTTCCCAGACATATTGTACTGGACCGGTCCGTAGAGGACCATAGAGGACCAGATCAGTCACACACACTGTACCAGTCTGATCCACCGACCCACACACAGTACTGGACCGGTCCGTAGAGGACCATAGAGGACCAGATCAGTCACACACACTGTACCAGTCTGATCCACCGACCCACACACAGTACTGGACCGGTCCGTAGAGGGCCATAGAGGACCAGATCAGTCACACACACTGTACCAGTCTGGTCCACCGACCCACACACAGTACTGGACCGGTCCTGGACAGTGGTTGTGGAAACTTGGGCCAGCCCTCAAGGGAACAGTGGAGCCAACTTGGGGACGATTGGGGTCCGCTACACTGGCAATACTGCGGTACGTTAGAATCCAACTTGGGCCAAACTTTCACGCCGTTCTGGTAACACTGTCCTCATGTACAGAACGACACCCTAGTGAAGGTTTTCGCGCCCATTTTGGCTATAATGTCTCCACCCCACACCCACCTCACACCCACCTCACCCCACCCCCGGCTAGAGCGAATTCCAGTGGAATGGTTACGCCATAACTTTCCCCCTGGGGGAAACAACCCCCCCCCACACACACACACCTCCTTTCCCTCCCCCTCCTCCTTTCTCTCCCTCCTCCTCCTTTCTCTCCCCCCTCCTCCTTTCCCTCCCCCTCCTCCTTTCCCTCCCCCCTCCTCCTTTCTCTCCCCCTCCTCCTTTCCCTCCCCCTCCTCTTTCTCTCCCCCTCCTCCTTTCCCTCCCCTCCTCCTTTCTCTCCTCCTCCTCCTTTCCCTCCCCCTCCTCCTTTCCCTCCCCCTCCTCCTTTCCCACCCCCTCCTCCTTTCTCTCCTCCTCCTCCTTTCTCTCCCCCCTCCTCCTTTCCCTCCCCCTCCTCCTTTCCCTCCCCCTCCTCCTTTCTCTCCCCCTCCTCCTCTCTCCCCCTCTCCTTTCTCCCCTCCTTTCCCTCCCCTCCTCCTTTCCTCCCCCTCCTCCTTTCCCTCCCCCCTCCTCCTTTCTCCTCCCCCTCCTCCTTTCCTCTCCCCTCCTCCTTTCTCTCCCCCCTCCTCCTTTCTCTCCCCCCTCCTCCTTTTCTCCCCCTCCTCCTTTCTCTCCCCCTCCTCCTTCTCTCCCCCCTCCTCCTTTCTCTCCCCCTCCTCCTTTCTCTCCCCCCTCCTCCTTTCTCTCCCCCCTCCTCCTTTCCCTCCCCCTCCTCCTTTCCCTCCCCCCTCCTCCTCCTTTCCCTCCCCCTCCTCCTTTCCCTCCCCGTCCACCTTTCTCTCCCCCTCCTCCTTTCTCTCCCCCCTCCTCCTTTCCCTTCCCCTCCTCCTTTCCCTCCCCCCTCCTCCTTTCTCTCCCCCTCCTCCTTTCCCTCCCCCTCCTCCTTTCTCTCCCCCCTCCTCCTTTCTCTCCCCCCCTCCTCCTGTCCCTCCCCCTCCGCCTTTCTCTCCCCCCTCCTCCTTTCTCTCCCCCCTCCTCCTTTCCCTCCCCTCCTCCTTTCTCTCCCCCCTCCTTCTTTCCCTCCCCCCTCCTCCTTTCTCTCCCCCCTCCTCCTTTCTCTCCCCCTCCTCCTTTCCCTCCCCCTCCTCCTTTCTCTCCCCCCTCCTTCTTTCCCTCCCCCCTCCTCCTTTCTCTCCCCACTCCTCCTTTCCCTCCCCCTCCTCCTTTCTCTCCCCCCCTCCTTCTTTCCCTCCCCCCTCCTCCTTTCTCTCCCCCCTCCTCCTTTCCCTCCCCCTCCTCCTTTCCCTCCCCCTCCTCCTTTCTCTTCCCCCTCCTCCTTTCCCTCCCCCTCCTCCTTTCTCCCCCCTGCTCCTTTTCCTCCCCCGCCCCCCAACCCCTCCCCCACCCCCCCGCCCGGAAGAAATTGCGCGGGTAATGCAAATTTGCGATGTTCTCTTCTCTCTGTGCCAAGCGGGGGAAGGGTGAAGGGGGAAAGGGGGAAAGGGGGAATGTCCTTAAGAAAAATAGGAATATTAATAGCAAATATTTGCATACGCGAGCAGGCAGCCCCGGCCATGATCATGCGGGGGGGGGGGGGCCGGCGGACATCACTTCGATGTCGCTCTCCTGATGTCGCAGAAGTCATCTGAGGATGAGTGAAGTCCTCAGAGATCGTGGGATAAGTAAGGCCATCAAAGGCCTTGATGGCCCTTGCTACGATCCCCTTTAAGGTTGGATCCATATGGCCTGGCCGTCGTGCTCAACGGTCATACCGTCGTGCTCAACGGTCGTACCGTCGTGCTCAAAGGTCGTACCGTCGTGCTCAGGGTCCGTACTGTTGTGCTCAAGGCCCGTACCGTCGTGCTCAAGGCCCGTACCGTCGTGCTCAAGGTTCGTACCGTCATGCTCAAGGCCCCGTACTGTTGTGCTCAAGGCCCGTGCCGTCGTGCTCAAGGCCCCATACTGTCGTGCTCAAGGCCCCGTACCGTCGTGCTCAAGGTATGTACTGTCGTGCTCAAGGCCCGTACCGTCGTGCTCAAGGCCCGTACCGTCGTGCTCAAGGCCTCGTACCGTCGTACTCAAAGGTCGTACCGTCGTGCTCAAGGCCCGTACCATCGTGCTCAAGGTCCGTACCGTTGTGCTCAAGGCCCCGTACCGTCGTGCTCAAGGCCCCGTACCGTCGTACTCAAGGCCCCGTACCGTCGTGCTCAAGGCCCCGTACCGTCGTGCTCAAAGCCCGTAGCGTCATCCACAGGGACATATGGTACGCGAGAGCCGACAGGTACAATACTTAAATACCAATCTAAGATCATAACTCAATTACCCTGATTTTTCCCTCCTAATGACTTGATAATGGAAGGATATGTCGAGGAAGAAGACGAGGAAAAAAAGAAGCAAAAGTAATTACTTGCCATAATCCAGTTAACAGAAAAAAAAAACTTTTTGGGGGTAATTTCAAAGTCTGAAAACTAATTACTTTTTTTTTTTTTGAGGAAAGGGAATTATTATCAGTGGGTTAGGCCTTTGGTGTCCCTTTGAGTAGCTTAGTATCTTACTATCTCGCTTACTCTCTTGCTTGCTTGACTCACTTGCTTTACTGACTTGCTTGATTACTTTGCTTGTATACTTACCCATTTTACATTGATTATTTTTCATTGATTACATACGTACTTAATCTACTTACTTGCTTACTTTACTTATACCGATTTACTTACTTACTTACTTACCTTACTTGCTTACTGACTTACTTGACGTACTTATTATTAACTTTTCTCACTTGCTTGCTTTCGTCTATGAGGATGACCACTTCAATTTACCACGTACACAGCCACTTTTCAGTCCCCTACTAACAAAGCCACTTCAGTCACCCACGTAGATCAATCCCACAGCCACAGCCATTTCAGTCACCCATGTACATCATCCCCATCACCACTTATGTTGATCCAAGCAGAACTTTCCTGCTCAACACCACTTAAGTTGACCCATGTAGATTATTCCCTCCGCCAGAACCACCTCCCTCACCCCTGTACATCAGTTCCGCTGCCACCACCACTACTGGACAATACAGATGCGCGTCGATAGACAGTTCAGTTTAATGGCCTCACATAAAAGGCGACACAACTAACTCGACAGAAGGGATGTCAAGAACTGTTAACACAGAAACAGAAAACAGGAGACTGAACGTATGTGAGATAACGAAAATGGCGTAAAGAAAATGTCTGGACTGAACCATTATAGATAATTGGCTTGACTGAACCATCATAGATAATTGGCTCGACTAAACCAATATAGATAATTGGCTTGACTGAACCAGTGTGGATAATTGGCTCGACTAAACCAATGTAGATAATTGGCTTGACTGAACCATGATAGATAATTGGCTTGACTGAACCAATATAGATAATTGGCTCGACTGAGCCAATACAGATAATTGGCTCGACCTAACCAATGTAGATAATTGACTTGACTGAACCAGTGTGGATAATTGGCTTGACTGAACCAATATAGATAATTGGCTCGACTGAGCCAATACAGATAATTGGCTCGACTAAACCAATGTAGATAATTGACTTGACTGAACCAATGTAGATAATTGGCTTGACTGAACCAATATAGATAATTGGCTTGACTGAACCAATATAGATAATTGGCTTGACTGAACCAATATAGATAATTGGCTTGACTGAAACATTTCAAATACATGGATCGACCGAACCAATAATGTTACTCACATTGGAACATATTAGCATTGACATTAATCATCTTGGCATTCATAGTGATCATCTGGATGTTCATATTAATCATCTGAACATCGATATCAATCAACTTGTCGTAGATATTAGACCTTTTGGGATTAATATTGATCAATTTGGTATCAGTATTAATCATCTGGTATAAGAGTCCAAATCTATGATCATATAGTGAGGGAGGATTATAGTCACTTATCCTTCCTTCTATATCTGTGCTTAATTCTCTCTCTCTCCTTCCCTTTTGATCTCTTGTCCTCTTCCATCTATCTTTCTATCTATCCCACTTTCCATCCCTCTTGCATTTCTTCCCTCTCTGTCACCCACTCCGGACTCTCTCTCTCTCTCTCTCTCTCTCTCTCTCTCTCTCTCTCTCTCTCTCTCTCTCTCTCTCTCTCTCTCTCTCTCTCTCCATCTCTCTCTCTCTTTGTCCCATAACCCACAGTCCTCAATACCCATGCTGGCCCCCCTCTCCACTCCCTCCCTCCCACAACCATTCCATCCAAAACAGTGGATTGATATAATAATATTTTAAAAGTTTCGACAAGAGAGTCACTTTCCAATAATTCCCAGCGGGGCAGTGGCCAATATCGGCCAGGAGACATAAAATGTGTATCTGGGATAATAGCAGAGCCGACTGTGGTGGGCTATTGTGGTGGTGGTAGGGGGTTATTGTGGTGGTGGTAGGGGGTTATTGTGGTGGTGGTAGGGGGTTATTGTGGTGGTGGTAGGGGGTTATTGTGGTGGTGGTAGGGGGTTATTGTGGTGGTAAGGGGTTATTGTGGTGGTAGGAGGTTATTGTGGTGGTGGTAGGGGGTTATTGTGGTGGTAAGGGGTTATTGTGGTGGTGGTAGGGGGTTATTGTGGTGGTGGTAGGGGGTTATTGTGGTGGTAAGGGGTTATTGTGGGTGGTGGTAGGGGGTTATTGTGGTGGTGGTAGGGGGTTATTGTGGTGGTGGTAGGGGGTTATTGTGGTGGTAGGGGGTTATTGTGGTGGTGGTAGGGGGTTATTGTGGTGGTAGGGGGTTATTGTGGTGGTAGGGGGTTATTGTGGTGGTAGGGGGTTATTGTGGTGGTGGTAGGGGGTTATTGTGGTGGTGGTAGGGGGTTATTGTGGTGGTGGTAGGGGGTTATTGTGGTGGTAGGGGGTTATTGTGGTGGTGGTGATGGGGTAGGTTACTAATGGTGGTAGTGGTGGTGGTGGTGGTGGAGGTTGTTGTTGCTATGGTGACTCTAGTGGTGGTAGGAAGGGGGTTGTTGTGGTAGTGGTAGTGGTGGGGGTTGGCTATTGTGGTGTGTTGTTGTTCATGGTGGTATTGTGGAGGGGGGCTATTGTGGTTGTGATGGTGATGGTAGGTAGACTATTGTGGTAGTGGAGGTGATAGCAGGCTATTGTGGTGGTGGTGGGGGTATTGTGGTGGTGTGGGGGTTTATTGTGGGGGTAGGGGTTTTGGGGTGGTGTGGGGGGTTTATTGGGGTGGTAGGGGTTATTTGTGGTGGTAGGGGGTTTTTGGGGTGGTGGTAGGGGGTTATTGTGTGGTGGGGGGTTTTTGGGGTGTGGTAGGGGTTATTGGGTTTTTGGTGGTGGGGGGGGGTTTTTTTGGGTTTGTTAGGGGGTTAAATTTTTTGGGTGGGTAGGGGGGGTTATTGGGGGTTTGGTTTTTAGGGGTATTGTGGGGTGGGGGGGGTTTTGGGGTTGGTGGTAGGGGTTATTGTGGTGGTGGGGAAAAGGGTATTGTGGTGGGGGGTTTTTTGGGGGTGGGGGGTAAGGGGGGGTTATTGTGGGTAAGGGGTTTTGTGGTTTTTTGGTTTTTTGGGGGGGTTTAAATTTTGTGGTTATTATTTTTTTAAAAATTTGGTTTTTTTTTTTGTGTTTGGGGTTTGTGTTCCCCCCCAGGGCCCCCAAAAAAACCCCCCCCCCCTTCCCCCCTACACCCCTTGTTCCCGGAGGTAATTCCACCTTTTTCCCACCAAAACCCTTTCTTACTTTTTTAAACCCCCAAAATTTTCTTAAACCCCCCAAAAACTTTCCTGGATCCCCTTTTTCCCCTCCCCCCCCTTCCTCTCCCTTTCTTTTCCAAAAACCCTTTTCCCCCTTCCCCTTTCCCCCCTTCACTTTTTTCCCCTTTCCCCTCTCCTCCTCCTCTCCTCTGAAGACATATTGCTCCTCAGCAATTATGCAATTTGTGCACATAACCAGCCTGACAGTCACCATTCTCCCATATACTTTATCAGGTATACTCAACTAATTTATATCTTTGTAATTTCCAACAGTCACCTTGGGCCATGCAAACATGGAACAGCTTGACTAACTCATCAAAGGCACTCTTACCCGCTTTCTTGGGAAACTCAACAGTTTGCCACACTTCACCTCACACAAGGTTTTCAACACCTCCTCCCTTTTCACCAAGCCATTCGTCATTATTGTTTTGCTTTGCTTAGCACAACACCTCGTCCTAATCACATCAGATTCACCACCATATCATCTTCGATAATGATAATGATGATAATGATAATTATGATAATAGTAATAATCTATCTTTCCACTTCACTTATGTCTCAAGATTGGCTCTCTCTCTCTCTCTCTCTCTCTCTCTCTCTCTCTCTCTCTCTCTCTCTCCCCTTCACCTCCATCTCTCCTATTACGAAACACCATCACCTCGTCCATCTCGGAAAACCTTTTCCCAAAACAGAAAGACTGTAAGAGGAAAAAAGACCCATTCTTTCCCATCTGCGAAGTGTTGGTAGTCAGGGGAAATGCGATCAGCTGGTGGTCGGACCTCGGTGATTGGCAATTTGGACAGCAGATCACAGTGGCCCTCCCTCACACCCTCCTCCTTGGACCTCCGACCACCGCAACCCACCAACCCCCTAACCCCACCACACACACACACACACACACACACACACACGCACACACACACTCTCTCTCTCTCTCTCTCTCTCTCTCTCTCTCTCTCTCTCTCTCTCTCTCTCTCTCTCTCTCTCTCTCTCTCTCTCTCTCTCTCTCTCTCTCTCTCTCTCTCCCTCTCTCTCTCTCTCTGTCTTGGCTGCTTCCACGTCCGTGAACTGTCGTCTTCCGCCACCGTACACTGCTTCAGGTAAGCCACTGTGCCTCTCCTTCCCTCGTATCTTGCACAACTGCCTCTGTTGTGAAGGGCTAGGTCAGCTAAGGAGATGCCAGCCAGACACTTCAAAACCTGCCACGGTTCCAGGGGTGTTCCATCGAGCAGAGTTCCAGGAACTTTCGACATGGAGCAGTTCCAGACCACAGTTCCAGCTGACAACGTTTCATGCGTATTCTTCACCCCCCCCCCTCTCTCTCTCTCTCTCTCTCTCTCTCTCTCTCTCTCTCTCTCTCTCTCTCTCTCTCTCTCTCTCTCTCTCTCTCTCTCTCTGATTACGTTCCCTTCACTGGCACTGTTCCAAGACACGCCTCTCTCCCCATTGGCAAATTTCCAGACCTTCCTTGGCATAGCTCCAGATCCTTCCCTGAAACCCCCCTTTTGGCACTATTCCAGACCCGTCTGTAGCACTGTCTTAGACTCCCTGGCACAGTTCCAGACCCTTCGCTGGCACAGTTCCAAACTGCTCGCTGGCATGGTTCCAGACCATTCCCTGACACAATTCAAGACCCATTTCTGGCACAGTTCCGAGCCGTTCTTTGGCACCGATCCAGGGACGTTCCATCTCCCTTGGTGGGGGCCCCTTAGCCCCTTCCATGACCCCAGCTGGCACAGGTCCATGAAGGCTTCCTTTTCCCCCCTTCTCAGTCCATAAACGTCAGCCCTTCATTGACGTCTCTCAATCAGCTCCTGACTCTCGCTAGTCTTCGGTGGCAAACTCGCTGACACCCAATTCCCTTCCTCTGGAACATTTGCTGACAATCACAACCACTCTTCACTGTCAGGCCAGGTTTCCAGACCCTCCCGCTCTCACCGGCAGACTAGTCCTGGACTCTACCTCTCCCTCCCACACACACACACACACACACACACACACACACACACACACACACACTCCAGGAGGCTCTTCCAGGCCACCGCTAGACTGGCCTGGAGCCGTCAAGCTTGAGGAGGCCTGGAACGGGGTTATTCAAGAGTGGAATTGGTGGAGCATTGGACCTGGTCGAAGCTTTGTCTGGTGGCTGTCCCGTCTTGCCTGACCAGTTGCTGACTACTGAGTTGACCATCTGTTGAGTTGACCATCTGCTGACTTGACCACCTTTTGACCTATCTACTGAGTTGACCATCTGCTGAGTTGATCATCTGTTGAGCTAGACATATTCTGACCTGACTGGTTGATGACCTAAACATCTACTACCTGACCATCTGCTGAAGTGACTATATGCTGAGTTGACCAGCTTTTGACCTGACCATTTTCTGAGTTGGATATATGCTGAGCCGAACACCTGCTGAGCTGACGACCCCTTACTGAACTGACCAATTCCTGACCTGACCAGCTGCTACGTTAACCAACCCATTGGGTTGATCACCTGACCATCTGCTATGCTGACCTGGTGCTGAGGCTGCCACTTGACTTGCTATACTCGTCATCTCTGATCCTTCATGAGACCAACTGTAACAACCAGCCTTTCAGTGACCTATCGTCCTTGTGTATTTCCAGATATGGTTAATCTAATATGCATATAAGCGAATACGTCCCAGTTCCTCTCCTGTTGTATATGTTGATGCATTCCAATTCTGTTGCTGTGACCCTCTTGAACCTTTGGCTTTGAGGTAATATCATCTGATGACCCCCTACCTGCATATCCTATATCTCTGTTGTCTACTCTGAATGTTGAGAAGTCTTGGATGAAAGGGATGGTAATGGAAGAGGGTGGCTCTCCTATATATATATATATATATATATATATATATATATATATATATATATATATATCTTCTTTTTTTTTCATACTTTTTGCCATTTCCCGCGTTAGCGAGGTAGCGTTAAGAACAGAGGGCTGGGCCTTTGAGGGAATATCCTCACCTGGCCCCCTTCTCTGTTCCTTCTTTTGGAAAATTAAAAAAAAAAAAAAAGAGAGAGCGGAGGATTCCAGCCACCCGCTCCCTCCCCTTTTAGTCGCCTTCTACGACACGCAGGGAATACGTGGGAAGTATTCTTTCTCCCCTCTCCCCAGGGATATATATATATATATATGTATATATATATATATATATATATATATATATATATATATATATATATATATATATATATATATATATATATATATATATATTTTTTTTTTTTTTTTTTATACTTTGTCGCTGTCTCCCGCGTTTGCGAGGTAGCGCAAGGAAACAGACGAAAGAAATGGCCCAACCCCCCCCCCATACACATGTACATATACACGTCCACACACGCAAATATACATACCTACACAGCTTTCCATGGTTTACCCCAGACGCTTCACATGCCTTGCTTCAATCCACTGACAGCACGTCAACCCCTGTATACCACATGACTCCAATTCACTCTATTTCTTGCCCTCCTTTCACCCTCCTGCATGTTCAGGCCCCGATCACACAAAATCTTTTTCACTCCATCTTTCCACCTCCAATTTGGTCTCCCTCTTCTCCTCGTTCCCTCCACCTCCGACACATATATCCTCTTGGTCAATCTCTCCTCACTCATTCTCTCCATGTGCCCAAACCATTTCAAAACACCCTCTTCTGCTCTCTCAACCACGCTCTTTTTATTTCCACACATCTCTCTTACCCTTACGTTACTTACTCGATCAAACCACCTCACACCACACATTGTCCTCAAACATCTCATTTCCAGCACATCCATCCTCCTGCGCACATCTCTATCCATAGCCCACGCCTCGCAACCATACAACATTGTTGGAACCACTATTCCCTCAAACATACCCATTTTTGCTTTCCGAGATAATGTTCTCGACTTCCACACATTTTTCAAGGCTCCCAAAATTTTCGCCCCCTCCCCCACCCTATGATCCACTTCCGCTTCCATGGTTCCATCCGCTGCCAGATCCACTCCCAGATATCTAAAACACTTCACTTCCTCCAGTTTTTCTCCATTCAAACTCACCTCCCAATTGACTTGACCCTCACCCCTACTGTACCTAATAACCTTGCTCTTATTCACATTTACTCTCAACTTTCTTCTTCCACACACTTTACCAAACTCAGTCACCAGCTTCTGCAGTTTCTCACATGAATCAGCCACCAGCGCTGTATCATCAGCGAACAACAACTGACTCACTTCCCAAGCTCTCTCATCCCCAACAGACTTCATACTTGCCCCTCTTTCCAGGACTCTTGCATTTACCTCCCTTACAACCCCATCCATAAACAAATTAAACAACCATGGAGACATCACACACCCCTGCCGCAAACCTACATTCACTGAGAACCAATCACTTTCCTCTCTTCCTACACGTACACATGCCTTACATCCTCGATAAAAACTTTTCACTGCTTCTAACAACTTGCCTCCCACACCATATATTCTTAATACCTTCCACAGAGCATCTCTATCAACTCTATCATATGCCTTCTCCAGATCCATAAATGCTACATACAAATCCATTTGCTTTTCTAAGTATTTCTCACATACATTCTTCAAAGCAAACACCTGATCCACACATCCTCTACCACTTCTGAAACCGCACTGTTCTTCCCCAATCTGATGCTCTGTACATGCCTTCACCCTCTCAATCAATACCCTCCCATATAATTTACCAGGAATACTCAACAAACTTATACCTCTGTAATTTGAGCACTCACTCTTATCCCCTTTGCCTTTGTACAATGGCACTATGCACGCATTCCGCCAATCCTCAGGCACCTCACCATGAGTCATACATACATTAAATAACCTTACCAACCAGTCAACAATACAGTCACCCCCTTTTTTAATAAATTCCACTGCAATACCATCCAAACCTGCTGCCTTGCCGGCTTTCATCTTCCGCAAAGCTTTTACTACCTCTTCTCTGTTTACCAAATCATTTTCCCTAACCCTCTCACTTTGCACACCACCTCGACCAAAACACCCTATATCTGCCACTCTGTCATCAGACACATTCAACAAACCTTCAAAATACTCATTCCATCTCCTTCTCACATCACCGCTACTTGTTATCACCTCCCCATTTACGCCCTTCACTGAAGTTCCCATTTGCTCCCTTGTCTTACGCACCCTATTTACCTCCTTCCAGAACATCTTTTTATTCTCCCTAAAATTTACTGATAGTCTCTCACCCCAACTCTCATATATATATATATATATATATATATATATATATATATATATATATATATATATATATATATATATATATACATATATATATTCCTATGAGTCCACGGGGAAAATGAAACACGAAAAGTTCCCAAGTGCACTTTCGTGTAATAATCACATCATCAGGGGAGAGACAAGAGAGAAATATAACAGTCAGTTGATATACATCGAAGAGACGAAGCTAGGACGCCATTTTACATGTTTACATGTTTACCAAATAGCGTCCTAGCTTCGTCTCTTCGATGTATATCAACTGACTGTTATATTTCTCTCCTGTGTCTCCCCTGATGATGTGATTATTACACGAAAGTGCACTTGGGAACTTTTCGTGTTTCATTTTCCCCGTGGACTCATAGGAACATCTTGATCACGCGCAAAATTGTGATCCTTTCCAATATATAAGGAGTCACGCGGGGAGTGCTCATCCTCCTCGAAGGCTCAGATTGGGGTGCCTAAATGTGTGTGGATGTAACCAAGATGTGAAAAAAGGAGAGATAGGTAGTATGTTTGAGGAAAGGAACCTGGATGTTTTGGCTCTGAGTGAAACGAAGCTCAAGGGTAAAGGGGAAGAGTGGTTTGGGAATGTCTTGGGAGTAAAGTCAGGGGTTAGTGAGAGGACAAGAGCAAGGGAAGGAGTAGCACTACTCCTGAAACAGGAGTTGTGGAAGTATGTGATAGAATGTAAGAAAGTAAATTCTCGATTAATATGGGTAAAACTGAAAGTTGATGGAGAGAGATGGGTGATTATTGGTGCATATGCACCTGGGCATGAGAAGAAAGATCATGAGAGGCAAGTGTTTTGGGAGCAGCTGAATGAGTGTGTTAGTGGTCTTGATGCACGAGACCGGGTTATAGTGTTGGGTGATTTGAATGCAAAGGTGAGTAATGTGGCAGTTGAGGGAATAATTGGTATACATGGGGTGTTCAGTGTTGTAAATGGAAATGGTGAAGAGCTTGTAGATTTATGTGCCGAAAAAGGACTGATGATTGGGAATACCTGGTTTAAAAAGCGAGATATACATAAGTATACTTATGTAAGTAGGAGAGATGGCCAGAGAGCGTTATTAGATTACGTGTTAATTGACAGGCGCGCGAAAGAGAAACTTTTGGATGTTAATGTGCTGAGAGGTGCAACTGGAGGGATGTCTGATCATTATCTTGTGGAGGCAAAGGTGAAGATTTGTATGGGTTTTCAGAAAAGAAGAGTGAATGTTGGGGTGAAGAGGGTGGTGAGAGTAAGTGAGCTTGGGAAGGAGACTTGTGTGAGGAAGTACCAGGAGAGACTGAGTACAGAATGGAAAAAGGTGAGAACAATGGAAGTAAGGGGAGTGGGGGAGGAATGGGATGTATTTAGGGAATCAGTGATGGATTGCGCAAAAGATGCTTGTGGCATGAGAAGAGTGGGAGGTGGGTTGATTAGAAAGGGTAGTGAGTGGTGGGATGAAGAAGTAAGAGTATTAGTGAAAGAGAAGAGAGAGGCATTTGGACGATTTTTGCAGGGAAAAAATGCAATTGAGTGGGAGACGTATAAAAGAAAGAGACAGGAGGTCAAGAGAAAGGTGCAAGTGGTGAAAAAGAGGGCAAATGAGAGTTGGGGTGAGAGAGTATCATTAAATTTTAGGGAGAATAAAAAGATGTTCTGGAAGGAGGTAAATAAAGTGCGTAAGACAAGGGAGCAAATGGGAACTTCAGTGAAGGGCGCAAATGTGGAGGTGATAACAAGTAGTGGTGATGTGAGAAGGAGATGGAGTGAGTATTTTGAAGGTTTGTTGAATGTGTTTGATGATAGAGTGGCAGATATAGGGTGTTTTGGTCGAGGTGGTGTGCAAAGTGCGAGGGTTAGGGAAAATGATTTGGTAAACAGAGAAGAGGTAGTAAAAGCTTTGCGGAAGATGAAAGCCGGCAAGGCAGCAGGTTTGGATGGTATTGCAGTGGAATTTATTAAAAAAGGGGGTGACTGTATTGTTGACTGGTTGGTAAGGTTATTTGATGTATGTATGACTCATGGTGAGGTGCCTGAGGATTGGCGGAATGCGTGCATAGTGCCATTGTACAAAGGCAAAGGGGATAAGAGTGAGTGCTCAAATTACAGAGGTATAAGTTTGTTGAGTATTCCTGGCAAATTATATGGGAGGGTATTGATTGAGAAGGTGAAGGCATGTACAGAGCATCAGATTGGGGAAGAGCAGTGTGGTTTCAGAAGTGGTAGAGGATGTGTGGATCAGGTGTTTGCTTTGAAGAATGTATGTGAGAAATACTTAGAAAAGCAAATGGATTTGTATGTATCGTTTATGGATCTGGAGAAGGCATATGATAGAGTTGATAGCGATGCTCTGTGGAAGGTATTAAGAATATATGGTGTGGGAGGCAAGTTGTTAGAAGCAGTGAAAAGTTTTTATCGAGGATGTAAGGCATGTGTACGTGTAGGAAGAGAGGAAAGTGATTGGTTCTCAGTGAATGTAGGTTTGCGGCAGGGGTGTGTGATGTCTCCATAGTTGTTTAATTTGTTTATGGATGGGGTTGTTAGGGAGGTGAATGCAAGAGTTTTGGAAAGAGGGGCAAGTATGAAGTCTGTTGGGGATGAGAGAGCTTGGGAAGTGAGTCAGTTGTTGTTCGCTGATGATACAGCGCTGGTGGCTGATTCATGTGAGAAACTGCAGAAGCTGGTGACTGAGTTTGGTAAAGTGTGTGAAAGAAGAAAGTTAAGAGTAAATGTGAATAAGAGCAAGGTTATTAGGTACAGTAGGGTTGAGGGTCAAGTCAATTGGGAGGTGAGTTTGAATGGAGAAAAACTGGAGGAAGTGAGGTGTTTTAGATATCTGGGAGTGGATCTGGCAGCGGATGGAACCATGGAAGCGGAAGTGGATCATAGGGTGGGGGAGGGGGCGAAAATTCTGGGAGCCTTGAAAAATGTGTGGAAGTCGAGAACATTATCTCGGAAAGCAAAAATGGGTATGTTTGAAGGAATAGTGGTTCCAACAATGTTGTATGGTTGCGAGGCGTGGTCTATGGATAGAGTTGTGCGCAGGAGGATGGATGTGCTGGAAATGAGATGTTTGAGGACAATGTGTGGTGTGAGGTGGTTTGATCGAGTAAGTAACGTAAGGGTAAGAGAGATGTGTGGAAATAAAAAGAGCGTGGTTGAGAGAGCAGAAGAGGGTGTTTTGAAATGGTTTGGTCACATGGAGAGAATGAGTGAGGAAAGATTGACCAAGAGGATATACGTGTCGGAGGTGGAGGGAACGAGGAGAAGAGGGAGACCAAATTGGAGGTGGAAAGATGGAGTGAAAAAGATTTTGTGTGATCGGGGCCTGAACATGCAGGAGGGTGAAAGGCGGGCAAGGAATAGAGTGAATTGGAGCGATGTGGTATACCGGGGTTGACGTGCTGTCAGTGGATTGAATCAAGGCATGTGAAGCGTCTGGGGTAAACCATGGAAAGCTGTGTAGGTATGTATATTTGCGTGTGTGGACGTATGTATATACATGTGTATGGGGGGGGGTTGGGCCATTTCTTTCGTCTGTTTCCTTGCGCTACCTCGCAAACGCGGGAGACAGCGACAAAGTATAATAAAAAAAAAAATATAATATATATATATATATATATATATATATATATATATATATATATATATATATATATATATACATTAGGTACAGTAGGGTTGAGTGTCAAGTCAATTGGGAGGTAGGTTTGAATGGAGTAAAACTGGAGGAAGTGACGTGTTTTAGATATCTGGGAGTGGATTTGGCAGCAGATGGAACCATAGAAACGGAAGTGAATCACAGGGTGGGGGAGGTGGCGAAAGTTCTGGGAGCGTTGAAAATTGTGTGGAAGTCGAGAACGTAATCTTGAAAAGCAAAAATGGATATGTTTGAGGGAATAGTGGTTCCAAAAATGTTATATGGTTGAGAGGCGTAGGCTATGGATAGAGTTGTGCGGCGGAGGGTGGATGTGCTAGAAATGAGATGTTTGAGGACAATATGTGGTGTGAGGTGGTTTGATCGAGAGTAATGAAAGGTTAAGAGAGATGTGTGGTAATAAAAAGAGTGAGGATGAGAGAACAGAAGAGGGTGTTTTGAAATGGTTTGGTCACATGGAGAGAATGAGTAAGGAAAGATTGACAAAGATGATATATGTGTTAGAGGTGGAGGGAACGAGAAGTGGGAGACCAAATTGTAGGTGGAAAGATGGAGTAAAAAAGATTTTGAGTGATCGGGGCCTGAACCAGGGCATGTGAAGCGTCTGGGGTAAACCATGGAAAGTTTTGTGGGGCCTGGATGTGGAAAGGGAGCTGTGGTTTCGGTGCATTATGCATGACAGCTAGAGACTGAGTGTGAACGAATGTGGCCTTTGTTGTATTTTCCTAGCGCTACTTGGCGCACATAAGGGGGGGAGGGGGCTGTTATTTCATGTGTGGCGGTGTGGCGACGGGAAAGAATAAGGGCAGACAGTATGAATTGCGTACATTTGTATATATGTATATGTCTGTGTGCGTATATATATGTATACGTTGAGATGTATAGGTATGTATATGTGTGTGTGTGTGTGTGTGTGTGTGTGTGTGTGTGTGGACGTGTATGTATATACATGTGTATGTGGGTGCATTGCGCCATTCTTTCGCCTGTTTCCTTGCGTTACCTCGCTAACGCGGGAGACAGCGACAAAGTATAATAAAATAGATAAATATCACATAATGCCCTCCAGCAGCAAGGATTCTAACCACGTACCATTTATGTAGTAGCTGGGTATTGCTAAGCAGCATAACTGAGTGTTGGTGTATCCAGCTACCACACAAATGGAACAGGGTTCGAATCCTTGCTGTCGGAGGGCATTACGTGTTCTATGGAAGTGTATGTTCATTTGCACCATATTCATGTGTATATATATATATATATATATATATATATATATATATATATATATATATATATATATATATATATATATATATATATATATTTGTACAGTGTGTATGCCATACGTCAAACTATACAAAGTACAAAAACTATAATGTGTATGGAAGTGAAGAAAAAGGTCAATTTTTTTCCAATGTTAGAATGGACTTCAAACTTTTTTTTAGACCCTTTCCTTGGAGGGATCTGTTACGTCAATCATCTGATGAAATGAATAATAAACATTATCAATATTTAATTCCCACTTTATCATCTATGAATATGACGTTACATTCCATACTCCGAAATTACCGAGAGAAAGAATTTTAGTTCGACCCATAACTTCCTGGCTTGTTCACCTCACACAGAGTGAGACGATGTTAAAATGGCCATTCTTTTTGTCCCTCAGTTTAAGGTTAACGAATCTAATGACTCATTCTGAGGGTAGATAATGTACCTCAAGCGTTGATTCACTGATTACTTTCTACAAGAGAATAGATAAGGTAGATGGACAGTAGATAGGGTAGATGGATAGTAGATAGGGTAGATGGACAGTAAATAGGGTAGATGGATAGTAGATAGGGTAGATGGACGGTAGATAGGGTAGATGGATAGTAGATAATGTAGATGAACAGTGGATAGTAGATAGGGTAGATGGACAGTAGATAGGGTAGATGGATAGTTTATAGGGTAGATGGACGGTAGATAGGGTAGATGGATAGTAGATAAGGTAGATGAACAGTAGATAAGGTAGATGGATAGTAAATAGGGTAGATGGACAGTAGACCATCATGGTAAGGCGTGAGACTCTCCATTAACCTCTCTATGGTATTCTAATCATAATAACTTCTCAGAACCCTCCAGTTATATCCTTCCTAATCATACTATTCCCCAGAATCCATGATCTAATTCCTCTTCCAATCCTCTATACTCCACCCAATCACTATACCCCCACTGAACCCCTCAACATATTTCTTTCCAATCACCACACTCACTATAAACTCCTGAACCAATCCCCTCCCAATCTTGATATTCATCCAGACCCATCAGTAAATCCCCTTCCAAAATCCCACACACTCACTAAAACCCTCCCAATCACCACACCTCCATAACACCCTCCAACAACCCCCCCTCCACACACACACACACACACACACACACACGCACAAAACCAGCCCTCCAATCAAACCTCAAGAGAACGGTTCCAAAATACAGCTCCAGCCAATTAGAACTGGGCATAGCGTCGTTAACTGCCCAACGTATGAACGACTTTTGCTTGGGAATCTGCTTTGGAAACCATACCAATAAACACTGATAAAAAAGTACAATATTTTACAATTATACACCTATATATATATATATATATATATATATATATATATATATATATATATATATATATATATATATATATATCAAGCGATTATGTACAAAACTGAACGTCTTCTGCTTACTAACTACTGTTTTCATTGTCTTGTAATTTACGGGGAGTGGTTTGTTCTCCTATAGTTAGGCAATTAGTTTGGGCTAAGGTCAGTGAATTTGTGGATGAAGTGCATTGCCCCGCCATCTTTTGACAGATAAACGAACTAATGGAAATGTTTAATTTTCTTGCCAATAGATGGCATGGAAATACAGTTTTCCTCCATCTTTGTTGAGGGATAGCAAATTCACTTTTTCTCTCAGTTAACCCACTAAAAGCGCATCACTTAGCATTAATTGCATTAAAATGAGTTTGTTTCAACAGAATAATCATACATTTTTGGTCCGTTTACCTGAAAAGACGCAGGGACTAGATTTGCTTGACTCTGACTTCGGCTTAATGTATTTCAAGTCGACGGACAATGTATATGTGGTTGTTTAGTTTCAAAAACATCAGAAACTACGATTCATTACTTCAGAATCATTACAGAATATCAAATATATAATAAAGGTACTTTGTGAGCACATATTGTTGCATTTGTCTTTCTAATTATGTTATTGACTAAGAAATGGCGTTCCAATGCTCTTTTATGGCTCTGACTTCGGAAAATGACCAACTTTTTTTTTTTTTAAAGTTTTCACTTCCCTTCCCAAAACTAAATCATTAAATGCTCTTCATAATTGTATTTATTACAAGGGATTATCTCCAACTTTTTGTATAAGGCCTGTGTAGTTCGCTATAGATGACGAATGTTACATTTATCAATATACTGCTATAATATTTTCTTTTTTATTTGTTGAGAAAGCGAATTACCGAATGGCCAATTATGCTGCACGTTATTCGCCTGGGTTTATAGACCCGCTATGAAAGGGGGGGGATTAATAATTCAACTCGTCTCTTGTGTAGTAACAGAAGGCGTACTTCATGTCATAAGGGAGGTAAGGAGGCGTTGAATTGACCTGAGCAACTGGGTTGTGCTGAGTTGGGGTAATGCCGAAGTAATGATAAGGAAACGACGTGTTTGTTGGGCAACTGCCCGATTTAAGGTGCTCTGCTTTGTCTGGTGATATATATATATATATATATATATATATATATATATATATATATATATATATATATATATATATATATATATATATTATTTATTTATTTATTTATTTTGCTTTGTCACTGCCTCCCGCGTTTGCGAGGTAGCGCAAGGAAACAGGCGAAAGAGATGGCCCAACCCACCCCCATACACAATGTATATACATAAACCTCCACACACGCAAATATACATACCTATACATCTCAATGTACACATATATAAACACACACAGACACATACATATATACCCATCCACACAATTCACACTGTCTGCCTTTATTCATTCCCATCGCCACCCCGCCACACATGGAACACCATCCCCCTACCCCCTCATGTGTGCGAGGTAGCACTAGGAAAAGACAACAAAGGCCCCATTCCTTCACACTTAGTCTCTAGCTGTCATGCAATAATGCCCGAAACCACAGCTCCCTTTCCACATCCAGGCCCCACACAACTTTCCATGGTTTACCCCATACGCTTCACATGCCCTGATTCAATCCACTGACAGCACGTCAACCCCGGTATACCACATCGATCCAATTCACTCTATTCCTTGCCCGCCTTTCACCCTCTTGCATGTTCAGGCCCCGATCACACAAAATCTTTTTCACTCCATCTTTCCACCTCCAATTTGGTCTCCCACTTCTCCTCGTTCCCTCCACCTCCGACACATATATCCTCTTGGTCAATCTTTCCTCACTCATTCTCTCCATGTGCCCAAACCATTTCAAAACACCCTCTTCTGCTCTCTCAACCATGCTCTTTTTATTTCCACACATCTCTCTTACCCTTACATTACTTACTCGATCAAACCACCTCACACAACACATTGTCCTCAAACATCTCATTTCCAGCACATCCACCCTCCTGCACACAACTCTATCCATATATATATATATATATATATATATATATATATATATATATATGTATGTATATATATTGGAAAGGATCACACTTTTGCGCGTGATCAAGTTATTCCTGAGTCCACGGGGAAAATGAAACACGAAAAGTTTCCAAATGCACTTTCGTGTAATAATCACATCATCAGGGGAGACACAAGAGAGAAATATAATAGTCAGTTGATATACATCGAAGAGACGAAGCTAGGACGCCTATTTTCTTGCGCTACCTCGCTAACGCGGGAGACAGCGACAAAGCAAAATGAATATAAACAAATACTATATATATATATATATATATATATATATATATATATATATATATATATATATATATATATATATTTTTTTTTTTTTTTTCTTTTTTTTTTTATACTTTGTCGCTGTCTCCCGCGTTTGCGAGGTAGCGCAAGGAAACAGACGAAAGAAATGGCCCAACCCACCCCATACACCTGTATATACATACGTCCATACACGCAAATATACATACCTACACAGCTTTCCATGGTTTACCCCAGACGCTTCACATGCCTTGATTCAATCCACTGACAGCACGTCAACCCCGGTATACCACATCGCTCCAATTCACTCTATTCCTTGCCCTCCTTTCACCCTCCTGCATGTTCAGGCCCCGATCACACAAAATCTTTTTCACTCCATCTTTCCACCTCCAATTTGGTCTCCCTCTTCTCCTCGTTCCCTCCACCTCCGACACATATATCCTCTTGGTCAATCTTTCCTCACTCATTCTCTCCATGTGCCCAAACCACTTCAAAACACCCTCTTCTGCTCTCTCAACCACGCTCTTTTTATTTCCACACATCTCTCTTACCTTTACGTTACTCACTCGATCAAACCACCTCACACCACACATTGTCCTCAAACATCTCATTTCCAGCACAACCATCCTCCTGCGCACAACTCTATCCATAGCCCACGCCTCGCAACCATACAACATTGTTGGAACCACTATTCCTTCAAACATACCCATTTTTGCTTTCCGAGATAATGTTCTCGACTTCCACACATTCTTCAAGGCCCCCAGAATTTTCGCCCCCTCCCCCACCCTATGATCCACTTCCGCTTCCATGGTTCCATCCGCTGCCAGATCCACTCCCAGATATCTAAAACACTTCACTTCCTCCAGTTTTTCTCCATTCAAACTCACCTCCCAGTTGACTTGACCCTCAACCCTACCGTACCTAATAACCTTGCTCTTATTCACATTTACTCTTAACTTTCTTCTTCCACACACTTTACCAAACTCAGTCACCAGCTTCAGCAGTTTCTCACATGAATCAGCCACCAGCGCTGTATCATCAGCGAACAACAACTGACTCACTTCCCAAGCTCTCTCATCCCCAACAGACTTCATACTTGCCCCTCTTTCCAAAACTCTTGCATTTACCTCCCTAACAACCCCATCCATAAACAAATTAAACAACCATGGAGACATCACACACCCCTGCCGCAAACCTACATTCACTGAGAACCAATCACTTTCCTCTCTTCCTACACATACACATGCCTTACATCCTCGATAAAAACTTTTCACTGCTTCTAACAACTTGCCTCCCACACCATATATTCTTAATACCTTCCACAGAGCATCTCTATCAACTCTATCATATGCCTTCTCCAGATCCATAAATGCTACATACAAATCCATTTGCTTTTCTAGGTATTTCTCACATACATTCTTCAAAGCAAACACCTGATCCACACATCCTCTACCACTTCTGAAACCACACTGCTCTTCCCCAGTCTGATGCTCTGTACATGCCTTCACCCTCTCAATCAATACCCTCCCATATAATTTACCAGGAATACTCAACAAACTTATACCTCTGTAATTTGAGCACTCACTCTTATCCCCTTTGCCTTTGTACAATGGCACTATGCAAGCATTCCGCCAATCCTCAGGCACCTCACCATGAGTCATACATACATTAAATAACCTTACCAACCAGTCAACATATATATATATATATATATATATATATATATATATATATATATATATATATATATATATATATATATATATATATATATATATATATATATATATATATCCACTTCATAAATAGCATCTATAAACATCAAAATTATATATACATTGATTTACATTTCTGCCATATCTTTTCACCCTCTGACTCCAGTGTAATAATAATATCTATAGATATCTTCCTACGAAAGTAATTATCTCAGATAATTCATCTTGAAATATGCCTTAATGACCATATATGTTGTGTGCCACTTTGGGTACAGTGAACGTATATGACGTAAATGATCATTAAGGACGGTAACTCTCATTAACGACCGCTAAAATGGCCTTTAGCTTCCCCCAAATATAGGTAGCACATAGCATTTCCTTCACCTTGGCAATATATGGTATATTACATCATATGCAAATGACTTAATTGCTTTTAATACCTCAACGAGGGGTAATTATAGCACCAGCCAATTAAGTCGTTAAGTTATTAGCATGTACTGTGTTATGTATTTGTTGGATGAAATATGAGTGCAAAACACGCATGTAATGGCGTCACGTTGTCCGTGACGGTGTGTGACGGTATAGGAGACAGTGTACGTGTTGGTGACGGTGTGTGACGGTATAGGAGACAGTGTACGTGTTGGTGACGGTGTGTGACGGTATAGGAGACAGTGTACGTGTTGGTGACGGTGTGTGACGGTATAGGAGACAGTGTACGTGTTGGTGACGGTGTGTGACGGTATAGGGACAGTGTATGTGTTGGTGACGGTGTGTGACGGTATAGGAGACAGTGTATGTGTTGGTGACGGTGTGCGACGGTATAGACGACAGTGTATGTGTTGGTGACGGTGTGTGACGGTATAGGAGGCAGTGTACGTGTTGGTGACGGTGTGTGACGGTATAGGCGACAGTGTATGTGTTGGTGACGGTGTGTGACGGTATAGGAGACAGTGTGGGAGCCAGTGACGGTGTGTGACGGACTAGGATATTGTTGGAGTTTGTGACGGTGTGTGACGGTTCTATTCCATGCCTCACACCTCACGTAACTCTCCTCTCACCATCTCATCGAAATCTCAATCATCTCTCTCTCTCTCTCTCTCTCTCTCTCTCTCTCTCTCTCTCTCTCTCTCTCTCTCTCTCTCTCCCACACACACACATTCGTCATAATCAAAACTCGGGTCAGAGAAGATATTATCCTTAAGGAATTTCGTTCACCCTTGGCCACACCCTCACCCAGCACGGTGATGGCCACACCCTCACCCAGCACAGTCCTGGCCACACCCTCACCCAGCACGGTCCTGGCCACACCCTCACCCAGCACAGTCCTGGCCACACCCTCACCCAGCACAGTCCTGGCCACTCCCTCACCCAGCACAGTCCTGGCCACACCCTCACCCAGCACGGTCCTGGCCACACCCTCACCCAGCACGGTCCTGGCCACTCCCTCACCCAGCACAGTCCTGGCCACTCCCTCACCCAGCACGGTCCTGGCCACACCCTCACCCAGCACGGTCCTGGCCACACCCTCACCCAACACAGTCCTGGCCACTCCCTCACCCAGCACGGTCCTGGCCACACCCTCACCCAGCACGGTCCTGGCCACACCCTCACCCAGCACGGTCCTGGCCACTCCCTCACCCAGCACGGTCCTGGCCACACCCTAACTGACAGACACACAGACAGACACACAGACAGACACACAGACAGACACACAGACAGACAGACACTCAGACAGACAGACAGACAGACAGACACACACACACACACACACACACACACACACACACACACACACACACACAGACACATACACAGACAGACACACACACAGACACACAGACAGACAGACACACAGACAGACAGACACACAGACAGACACACAGACAGACACACACACAGACACACAGACAGACACACACAGACACACAGACAGACACACACACAGACAGACACACAGACAGACACACAGACAGACACACACACAGACAGACACACACACAGACACACACACACACAGACACAGACACACAGACAGACACACACACAGACACACAGACAGACACAGAGAGATAACCAGTAGTGTGGTGTTTCCAGGAGGAAGGAGGTGGTAAACATGTTGGTCTGGTGTAGATGCAATGACGGCTATTAACCTGACAGCTGGTAATTACACTTGTCTCATTAATGATCACAGCCTCCCTCACTCACTCACTTACTCTCCTCATTAATGACCTCAGTCTCCCTCAGTCTCTCACTCACTTGTCTCATTAATGGAGTGAACCTCTCACTCATCTGTCTCATTAATGAACTTAAATTCTCACTTACTCGCTGTCGATCACTCGTGGAGACACCCACTCATTCACTCACACTCTCGCATACTCACACACTCATTCACTCACTCTCATACACTCGCTCATTTACTCTCACATACTCACTCGTTCACTCACTCTCACATACTCGCTTATTCACTCACTCTCACATACTCACTCACTCATTCACTCACTCTCACATACTCACTCATTCACTCACTCTCTCATATACTCATTCATTCACTCTCACATACCCACTCATTCATTCACTCACTCTCTCACATACTCACTCATTCACTCCCTTTCTCACATATTCACTCACTCATGCAACTCACTCTCTCACATACTCACTCATTCACTCACTTTCTCACATATTCACTCACTCATGCAACTCACTCTCTCACATACTCACTCATTCACTCACTTTCTCACATACTCACTCGCTCATTTACTCAGTCTCTCACATACTCATTCACTCACTCATTCAATAATGAGGAGTCCAATGAGGTGTTATGTAATGGGAATGTGTAGTCTGGTCATTATGCCTTACTTAAAGTAAGTACTTAAAAAAGTACCTTAAAATGCTTAAAATAAAGTACTTAAAGTGAGTATTTAAAGAGAAACCCTTAAAACCCTAAAAGAATATACATGATGGTATTTTAAGAAAGTAGTCAAAAACAAAAGACATTAAAGATTTCATTAAAGAAAATATCATCGAAAATTTTATAATCAAAAAAAATAATGAAAGAATGTAAAGAAAATATTCACTCCCTGCCTGCCTCTCACTCTCCCAAAAAGCCTCTCCCTGCCTGCCTCTCACTCTCCCAAAATGCCTCTCCCTGCCTGATTCTCACTCCCAGCCTCCCTCTCCCTGCCTGACTCTCACTCGCAGCCTTCCTCTCCCTGCCTGCCTCTCACTCTCCCAAAAAGCCTCTTCTTGCCTGACTCCCACTCCCAGCCTCCCTCACCCTGCCTGACTCTCACTCTCAGCCTCCCTCTCCCTGCCTGATTCTCACTCCCAGCCTCCCTCTCCCTGCCTGACTCTCACTCCCAGCCTTCTTCTCCCTGCCTGACTCTTACTCCCAGCCTCCCTCACCCTGCCTGTCTCTCACTCCCAGCCTTCCTCTCCCTGCCTGACTCTCACTCCCAGCCTCCCTCACCCTGCCTGACTCTCACTCCCAGCCTTCCTCTCCCTGCCTGACTCTCACTCCCAGCCTCCCTGATCCCCCTGCCAGGCTCTCAAAGCAACAGCAAAGTAACAAAGAATGCGTCAAGTCCCACAGCAAAATAATCACAACACAGGAACAAACACAGCAAACAAA
>NC_092269.1:29528342-29560842 GCF_036320965.1 Panulirus ornatus
GCCGTAAATTCGTCATAGAGTCATCCTCACATTAGTTATCTCGTGTGGGTTAATTACCTTACCTCTGGGTCCTGGGTCATTATGTTGATGAACGGTACATAATCTCCCTCACCTCCACCTCTCTCTCTCTCTCTCTCTCTCTCTCTCTCTCTCTCTCTCTCTCTCTCTCTCTCTCTCTCTCTCTCTCCCCAAGGAGACCCACCGTTTCGTCAGTCTTCGTCTTCGTGGAGTCTTACATTAAGAGCGCCACGCTGGGAGGTTTATCCATGTTGGATATTGACCCATGGGTCAGCTCAGAAGCTGGGGTCAGCTGGTGCCGTGGCCCGTGATAGGTCGGTACATGGGTCAGAATACTCGACCCGCCCCCGCCTCCGGCAACAGTTTAGGGAGTTACACGTAGAGATACACAGACCACACACAGACCCCCCATGGTCCGAGTGAGGTGGTCTGGACTTATTAACACTACTTAAAAAGATAATGCATTTTCCTTAAGGCCTGATACACACTATAGCTCCGGTCACAGTACGCTCCCGCTCTGCTCACGGTACGCTCTCGCTCCGCTCACAGTACGCTCCCGCTCCGGTCACAGTACGCTCTCGCTCCGCTCACAGTACGCTCCCACTCCGGTCACAGTACGCTCCCGCTCCGGTCACGGTACACTCCCGCTCCGGTCACGGTACACTCCCGCTCCGGTCACGGTACGCTCCCGCTCCGGTCATGGTACGCTCCCGCTCCGCTCAAAATATCTTTTGGATGACCGTTGCTTGCGCATGGTCAAGGCGAGAGCGGACCGTGAGCCATCGTATGCATGACGCCATTGAACTACATGTAATAATATTTGACCGGAGCGAGAGCGCGTGAGCGGACCGGAAGCAGACCGTGAACGAACCGTGAGCGGACCGGGAGCGGACCGTGAGCGGACCGGGAGCGGACCGTGAACGAACCGGGAGCGGACCGTGAACGAACCGTGAGCGGACCGGGAGCGGACCGGGAGCGGAGCTATAGTGTGCATCAAATCTAAACAGCAGTTGAAGAAAACGGATGGTAAGGTTAAGGCTCTCTCCCCGACCCTCCACTCCCTCCGTCAACACGCCGGATGGAAAACTGGTAGTAAAAAATACCTTGCAGGACTAATAAGCCAGAGGGGAAACTTTCATAGGAAAGTCATAAAGGAAAATGAAGTCGAGTAATCCAAAGGTGTGTACACTGACCCACGTCCAGATGGATGGGATATCCCAAACCATTGTACCCAAGTCGAAGGAGGTCAGAACAGAGAAGAAGGGAAAGGAAGAGAGGAGAGGTTCATTGAGTGATGTTCAGTCCTGCAGTGATTTAAGCTGTAGGATGGGATCGAACACGTGATTTAAGCCTGTAGGATGGGATCGAACATGTGATCTAAGCCTGTAGGATGGGATCGAACACGTGATTTAAGCCTGTAGGATGGGATCGAACACGTGATTTAAGCCTGTAGGATGGGATCGAACACGTGATTTAAGCCTGTAGGATGGGATCGAACACGTGATTTAAGCCTGTAGGATGGGATCGAACACGGGATTTCTAAGACTATCAACAAATTCATTCAACAAAAATATCTTAGATTTAAACTCACAACAGAACGAGATGAAGTTGGACGTTCTCAACTGACAGAATGATCAAATGTTTTTGTACTTTCAGAAACGTCGTTAAAAACAGATATTTACTCACTAAATTAACTCTACCTAGATGAGGCTAATCATTCTTTTATGATAGGTTTTCAGCCCTAGCCTCTCCAATATGATCATTACCATAGTATGATAATGAACAGTACGGTGAATCATAGTATTAGCCAATGAATATATTCCTCTTTACCTTCTCCAGTAGATACGATGTCTTGTTCGACTTCACCAGTGGATTGTGTCTTTGGCTCCATTCTGTATCCTGACGACGCTGTGTACTTGCCAGAGAGAGAGAGAGAGAGAGAGAGAGAGAGAGAGAGAGAGAGAGAGAGAGAGAGAGAGAGAGAGAGAGAGAGAGGGAATAGAACTCTCTTGCGCTTCTAACATGAACCTTATCTATTCAGAATAGATATCCGATTCGTCCTAGAATACACAGGATTGGCAGATAAGTTGACCATAGGCCAGTGTGGGACCTTACGTTCTCTCTCTCTCTCTCTCTCTCTCTCTCTCTCTCTCTCTCTCTCTCTCTCTCTCTCTCTCTCTCTCTCTCTCTCTCTCTCTCTCTCTCTCATTCAAGAAGTCATCTCTGGAAACACCGACGGATTATCACCCTTTTCCCCCCTGCTTCTTCCCCCTCCCCCCCCCACCCCCTACATAATTTCTCCCCCCCCCCCCAACCACTGGCTTATCCCCTTGAGGAATTAGGAAATTATCGCCCGGGGTAATTATCGCCTGAAAATTGTCACCTCCCCCCCCCTCCTCCACCCCCACCCTAATTGTCGCTGGCGATGGGATAGACGGGCGATTATCGCCCAGCACCGGGCGGAAATATCTCTACAGAGAGAAAATAAACAGAGAGCAAGAGAAAGAGAACTATATTTCTCGCGTCGTGAACTGAGGCCCAAGATCGACCAGCAATTAGCCCAGGTGAACAGGTAATTAGAGGAGGCAAAAAATTCACTTCAATTACCTAATTACCTTCGTGGAGGGGCCAATGAGGGGGTTGTCTCCTGCTGAGATGTGGAGGACAACTGAGGGATTGGTGGTGAGGATTGTGGTGGTGGGGGAGGGTGGTGGTGGTGGTGGTGGTGGTGGTGGTGGTGTTGGAGAGGAAGATAGTTGAGGATGATGGTGTTGGAGAGGAAGATAGTTGAGGATGATGGTGTTGGAGAGGAAGATAGTTGAGGATGATGGTGTTGGAGAGGAAGATAGTTGAGGATGATGGTGTTGGAGAAGAAGATTGATGACAATGGTGGTGTTGTTAATGGTGGTGATGGTGGTGGTGGTGATGGTACGATGGTGGTGGTGGTGTGAGTGGTGGTGATGGTGTGGTGGTGATGGTACGATGGTAGTGATGGTGGTGGTGGTGATGGTACGATGGTGGTGGTGGTGTGAGTGGTGGTGTGAGTGGTGGTGATGGTACGATGGTGGTGATGGTGGTGATGGTGGTGATGGTGGTGGTGGTGATGGTAGGGTGGTGGTGATCGTAGTGTTGGAGAGGAAGATAATGATGAGTTTGATAGTGTTGAAGAGAAAGATTGATGACAATGGTGATGTTGGTGATGGTGGTGATAGTGTGGTGGTGATAGTGTGGTGGTGGTGATGGTACGGTGGTGGTGATCATGATGTTGGAGAGGAAGATAGATGGTGTTGGTGATGGTGATGGTGATTAAGTTAGCCTGTGATATCATCAACACATAAATGAGGCACCACACACCAGAACCATACTGGTGAGTCTTGACGAGTGTAGGTCAAAGGTCATACACAGGTCAGAGGTCAAAGATCTTTAGGGTCAATTAAGATGTGGCATTTGTTGACGTTTTTAGTGTTATTGTTATGGGCTATTGTGTTGTTAGTCTTGTTTTATTACACTGTTTTTGAGCGATCGTAGTCTCGCAGCGTTGCCAGAAACCTGTGGATGGCAGACCCTACGCAGTGTGGCCAGTATAGATGTGGTGGAAAGGGAGGCTCACCTGCATGGTGTGTGACGCTTCTGGTAACACTGATTGTCGTGTGTCCTCACCACACAGCAAGGCCAAACCCCCGTCAGTACACACGGATCATAGTGTGGCTTGTCGTAAAGTCACACTAGATGGACGTAAACCCATGAAAGAACATTAAAAAACACGTTCATGTAACCCATTCCTATGTTCTCATTTTCTTTACCACAAAGATGATGAAATATCTAAGTCTACCTTAATAATCAACCACATCTATATTTCTATCACTTGTAGAAATCATGGAAAAAAGCGGACTGTAATTGCTATCAATTATGTAACAAACACTTCTTCAGGGATAGTAAGTAATCATTAATATATTCACATATTTACAGATTAGTTTACAGACGTATTTACATAATTATTTCACAAAAGCTTTTTCGTGTTGAACTTTGGGAGGTCGCTCTTCTGGCTTTCAGAGTCGACTCCGTTTTCTTCCTGTCTCTCCGCCCGGGTCCCTAGCCCACCCTCCAAATAAAATGGGAAGACCTATAAACTACAGCAAAGTCCAATATCCCGTGCTAGAGCCTCCTGGGACAAACAGAGTCATAACGCAGACTGCACCAACGGTCACATTATGCCTCCCTCCCTCCCACAGCCCGCTGGAGGGGAGGGGATCGTGCCTACACTGAGATACTGCATATAGAAAATGTAATTCTCCGAGAATGGATGCCGAGACATTGTTACAGCCCGCAGGAAATCGAATATTTTGGAGAGAGAGAGAGAGAGAGAGAGAGAGAGAGAGAGAGAGAGAGAGAGAGAGAGAGAGAGAGAGAGAGAGACAGTACTGCTGCCGCTGATGACGACAAGATGTGGCCTTACGCAGCACGGTCAGGGTGTCCAGGGCGAGACATGTTCACAGCATCCCACACACACACACAGGTTGGCTCGGGTGTTGCTTCCCAAGTCTTTCCGGTCGTCCCAAGATGACATAATCCTTAGTGGCCTCACCTTCAGATGGAACTGACTGGTACAGAATCCTATTCTATTGCGTATATGCTTTTAGTGTTTAATCTTATTAGATAGGATCATCGTATATCCTTTTAGTACTTAATCTTATTTCATGGCATCATCGTATATGCTTTTAGTGTTTAATCTTATTTCATAGCATCATTGTGTATGCTTTTAGTACTTGATCTTATATATTTCATAGCATCATCGTATGTTGTCTTAGTACTTGATCTTATTTGATAACATCATTACAGCTTAGGTTTGATGTCATTTCGTTCGTCTATATTTTCATTCCTTGTCAAAAGGGAAGTTCAAAATATTCAGTAAGTGTTCGTCATCTTTCGCCATCAACACGTTATTCTTCTGTATCCCTGGAGTAGATTGAGATCACTTCCGTAATTCCACGATCCGTCAAGACGAGTCACACATACTTCGGTACCAGTGAATAGCGTTATTACTCATATACATATTTCAAGGTTTGAGTGAACAGCGTCACTGTAAATACTTGGTCTATCGTGTTATTTCCTCTTGTAGGTATATTGTTTACTCCCAGCGAGTCAAGCGTCACACACATTTCCCGTCTCTTCTGTATATTCTTTATTTATAATCGTATATCTAATTTTATTGTCTTAATCTGGTCTGTGCTCATTCCATTTCATTAAGAGATGATGAACATCTCCAGACCTTGATGATACTAGTTCCGATTCTTCTTTTAAGCGATCCAGTACCCCTTCTAATTTTGTTGCTTTTTTTTTGTCGCTGTCTCCCGCGTTAGCGAGGTAGCGCAAGGAAACAGACGAAAGAATGGCCCATCCCACCCACATACACATGTATATACATACACGTCCACGCACGCAAATATACATACCTATACATCTCAATGTTCATATATATATACACACACAGACATATACATATATACACATGTACATAACTCATACTATCTGCCTTTATTCATTCCCATCGCCACCTCGCCACACATGAAATAACATCCCCCTCCCCCCTCATGTGTGCGAGGTAGCGCTAGGAAAAGACAACAAAGGCCCCATTTGTTCACACTCAGTCTCTAGCTGTCATGTAATAATGCACCGAAAATTTTGCTGCTGTCCCCTTAAATTCTTTTAGCTCAAATTTCAGATGGTTGTAGCCCACAATACCGACTGTGCTTTAAGCCAAAGTTCTTCACTCGTTTAAATTTAAGTTTCTTACGTACATATATCGTTTTTCTCTCCTTGTTTTGATGTATTTTCTATCAGCACGAACGATCTATTAATGCCCTATGTCCATTCCTTTATGAGATCCGTCGTTCATTCATGGTTCCCCTACATTTATGAGAATTCTATTCGTATTTTAAGATGACACTGACTTCTTTGATATATTCTATCAGTCTCTGCACCATTAGGAATAGACTCTTTTGTGACTTTCTCATTGTTTCTACGTGTTATGTTTCTTTACTTATAAGCCAATTCTTACATTCCTTGTGCATCCTCTTGGCTTAATTTCTTCTCTCACTCGAGGTATCTTACCCTCCCCAGAATTTGTCCCTGTAACAGATGGTCTTAATTTGGTACTGTGCTCTGGTGACCCATAACTTGCTTCAATTAGACATTAGCTTGAGTTATTGTGTCTCTTCCTTTATTTCATTTTTCATTATTTTTGCGTCCTTTTACAGCTATTTTTCATGTCTTCCTCTGTTCCCCTGATTCGTTCATGGTTCTGTTTCGTCCAGGTACCATCTCTGTGTCGCACTTCAATCGCATTTGCTTGCCTGTCTCCTCCCATCTATTCCCATTTATGTTATTTTTTTCTTCTTTTCTCTCTTTTTCTCATCTGTTTTTGTGTCTCTCTGTTCCGCTTGGTTGAGGAAATCTATGCTGATTGTCAAACTTACATTTGTCGTCGTAGAAGCAACGGAGGGAGAGAGAGGAAGAGAGGGAGAGAAGAAGAAAGAGAGGGATAGAGGGAGAGGGAAAGAGAGAGAGAGAGAGAGGGGGAGAGAGGAAGAGAGGGAGAGAAGAAGAAAGAGAGGGAGAGAGGGAAAGGGAAAGAGAGAGAGAGAGAGAGGAGAGAGAGGAGAGAGAGAGAGAGAGAGAGAGAGAGGAAGAGAGAGAGAGAGAGAGAGAGAGAGAGAGAGAGAGAGAGAGAGAGAGAGAGGGGGGGGGGGGGAGAGGAAGGGAGAGTACGTTAATTGCTTTCAAGCAATTACCGTGATACAGTTGACTTAATCCTTCCAAAATGATGGTATTACCCTCTGGGTCGACTCTGTAATCACGCAGCTGTTCCTCCCATCCTGTGAAGGAGCCAGAAGTGGCCCGGGTCACCTGGAGGCCTACAGTAATGGCCTGGGTCACCTGACGGCCCATGGTAGTGGTCCGGGTCCCTTGGTGTCCCAGGGTAGTGGTTCGGGTCCCTTGGTGTCCCAAGGTAGTGGTCCGGGTCTCCTGGTGTCCCAAGGTAGTGGTCCGGGTCCCCTGGTGTCCCAAGGTAGTGGTCCGGGTCCCTTGGTGTCCCAAGGTAGTGGTCCGGGTCTCCTGTTGTCCCAAGGTAGTGGTCCGGGTCCCCTGGTGTCCCAAGGTAGTGGTCCGGGTCCCCCGGTGTCCCAAGGTAGTGGTCCGGGTCCCTTGGTGTCCCAAGGTAGTGGTCTGGGTCCCCTGGTGTCCCAAGGTAGTGGTCCGGGTCCCCTGGTGTCCCAAGGTAGTGGTCTGGGTCCCCTGGTGTCCCAAGGTAGTGGTCCGGGTCCCCTGGTGTCCCAAGGTAGTGGTCCGGGTCCCCTGGTGTCCCAAGGTAGTGGTCCGGGTCCCTTGGTGTCCCAAGGTAGTGGTCCGGGTCCCCTGGTGTCCCAAGGTAGTGGTCTGGGTCCCTTGGTGTCCCAAGGTAGTGGTCCGGGTCCCCTGGTGTCCCAAGGTAATGTTCCGGGTCCCTTGGTGTCCCAAGGTAGTGGTCCGGGTCTCCTGGTGTCCCAAGGTGGTGGTCCGGGTCTCCTGGTGTCCCAAGGTAGTGGTCCGGGTCTCCTGGTGTCCCAAGGTAGTGGTCCGGGTCCCCTGGTATCCCAAGGTAGTGGTCCGGGTCCCCTGGTGTCCCAAGGTAGTGGTCCGGGTCTCCTGGTGTCCCAAGGTAGTGGTCCGGGTCCCCCGGTGTCCCAAGGTAGTGGTCCGGGTCCCCTGGTGTCCCAAGGTAGTGGTCCGGGTCCCCTGGTGTCCCAAGGTAGTGGTCCGGGTCTCCTGGTGTCCCAAGGTAGTGGTCCGGGTCTCCTGGTGTCCCAAGGTAGTGGTCCGGGTCCCCTGGTGTCCCAAGGTAGCGTAATAAGTAATCATTAAAATCACATCGAAATTAATAAGGAAGATAAGAACACTCTCGAGGGATGATTTTCATAGCCATATCGGCGGAGGATGATCATCATCATACTTGTGTGTCTCATGAATCATCAGAAATCATACTCTCTCTCTCTCTCTCTCTTTATGCATATATATATATATATATATATATATATATCATACAAACCTCCAACAGCCAGGATCGAACCTGGGACCCCTTGTGCAAGAGGCAGGCATGCTAACCGCTAGGCTATGGGACTGTATAATAGGAAACAACTATTCGAAATACTAAGTACTCGAATACCCTTCGTCTCACAATGGTGAGCAACGGGGTCTATACTGGTTATTTCCCAACAGACGCACATAGCCAACTGATAGCGTTTTACCGAACCTAACTGTACAACGCGGAGGTATATGAATACGAATAAAGTGCATATGAACGCGCACCTGTTGGAGGTTTGTATGTTCTATGAAGGTGCGCGTTCATATGCACTTTATTCGTATATATATATATATATATATATATATATATATATATATATATATATATATATATATATATATATATATATATATATATATATATATATATATATATATATAAATGGAAATGGTGAGGAGCTTGTAGATTTATGTGCTGAAAAAGGACTGATGATTGGGAATACCTGGTTTAAAAAGCGAGATATACATAAGTATACTTATGTAAGTAGGAGAGATGGCCAGAGAGCGTTATTGGATTACGTGTTAATTGACAGGCGTGCGAAAGAGAGACTTTTGGATGTCAATGTGCTGAGAGGTGCAACTGGAGGGGTGTCTGATCATTATCTTGTGGAGGCTAAGGTGAAGATTAGTATGGGTTTTCAGAAAAGAAGAGTGAATGTTGGGGTGAAGAAGGTGGTGAGAGTAAGTGAGCTTGGGAAGGAGACCTGTGTGAGGAAGTATCAGGAGAGACTGTGTACAGAATGGAAAAAGGTGAGAACAATGGAAGTAAGGGGAGTGGGGGAGGAATGGGATGTATTTAGGGAATCAGTGATGGATTGCGCAAAAGATGCTTGTGGCATGAGAAGAGTGGGAGGTGGGCTGTTTAGAAAGGGTAGTGAGTGGTGGGATGAAGAAGTAAGAGTATTAGTGAAAGAGAAGAGAGAGGCATTTGGACGATTTTTGCAGGGAAAAAATGCAATTGAGTGGGTGAAGTATAAAAGAAAGAGACAGGAGGTCAAGAGAAAGGTGCAAGAGGTGAAAAAAAGGGCAAATGAGAGTTGGGGTGAGAGACTATCAGTAAATTTTAGGGAGAATAAAAAGATGTTCTGGAAGGAGGTAAATAGGGTGCGTAAGACAAGGGAGCAAATGGGAACTTCAGTGAAGGGCGTAAATGGGGAGGTGATAACAAGTAGTGGTGATGTGAGAAGGAGATGGAATGAGTATTTTGAAGGTTTGTTGAATGTGTCTGATGACAGAGTGGCAGATATAGGGTGTTTGGGTCGAGGTGGTGTGGAAAGTGAGAGGGTTAGGGAAAATGATTTGGTAAACAGAGAAGAGGTAGTAAAAGCTTTGCGGAAGATGAAAGCCGGCAAGGCAGCAGGTTTGGATGGTATTGCAGTGGAATTTATTAAAAAAGGGGGTGACTGTATTGTTGACTGGTTGGTAAGGTTATTTAATGTATGTATGACTCATGGTGAGGTGCCTGAGGATTGGCGGAATGCGTGCATAGTGCCATTGTACAAAGGCAAAGGGGATAAGAGTGAGTGCTCAAATTACAGAGGTATAAGTTTGTTGAGTATTCCTGGTAAATTATATGGGAGGGTATTGATTGAGAGGGTGAAGGCATGTACAGAGCATCAGATTGGGGAAGAGCAGTGTGGTTTCAGAAGTGGTAGAGGATGTGTGGATCAGGTGTTTGCTTTGAAGAATGTATGTGAGAAATACTTAGAAAAGCAAATGGATTTGTATGTAGCATTTATGGATCTGGAGAAGGCATATGATAGAGTTGATAGAGATGCTCTGTGGAAGGTATTAAGGATATATGGTGTGGGAGGCAAGTTGTTAGAAGCAGTGAAAAGTTTTTATCGAGGATGTAAGGCATGTGTACGTGTAGGAAGAGAGGAAAGTGATTGGTTCTCAGTGAATGTAGGTTTGCGGCAGGGGTGTGTGATGTCTCCATGGTTGTTTAATTTGTTTATGGATGGGGTTGTTAGGGAGGCAAATGCAAGAGTCTTGGAAAGAGGGGCAAGTATGAAGTCTGTTGGGGATGAGAGAGCTTGGGAAGTGAGTCAGTTGTTGTTCGCTGATGATACAGCGCTGGTAGCGGATTCATGTGAGAAACTGCAGAAGCTGGTGACGGAGTTTGGTAAAGTGTGTGGAAGAAGAAAGTTAAGAGTAAATGTGAATAAGAGCAAGGTTATTAGGTACAGTAGGGTTGAGGGTCAAGTCAATTGGGAGGTGAGTTTGAATGGAGAAAAACTGGAGGAAGTGAAGTGTTTTAGATATCTGGGAGTGGATCTGTCAGCGGATGGAACCATGGAAGCGGAAGTGGATCATAGGGTGGGGGAGGGGGCGAAAATTTTGGGAGCCTTGAAAAATGTGTGGAAGTCGAGAACATTATCTCGGAAAGCAAAAATGGGTATGTTTGAAGGAATAGTGGTTCCAACAATGTTGTATGGTTGCGAGGCGTGGGCTATGGATAGAGTTGTGCGCAGGAGGATGGATGTGCTGGAAATGAGATGTTTGAGGACAATGTGTGGTGTGAGGTGGTTTGATCGAGTAAGTAACGTAAGGGTAAGAGAGATGTGTGGAAATAAAAAGAGCGTGGTTGAGAGAGCAGAAGAGGGTGTTTTGAAATGGTTCGGGCACATGGAGAGAATGAGTGAGGAAAGATTGACCAAGAGGATATATGTGTCGGAGGTGGAGGGAACGAGGAGAAGAGGGAGACCAAATTGGAGGTGGAAAGATGGAGTGAAAAGGATTTTGTGTGATCGGGGCCTGAACATGCAGGAGGGTGAAAGGAGGGCAAGGAATAGAGTGAATTGGAGCGATGTGGTATACAGGGGTTGACGTGCTGTCAGTGGATTGAATCAAGGCATGTGAAGCGTCCGGGGTAAACCATGGAAAGCTGTGTAGGTATGTATATTTGCGTGTGTGGACCTGTGTATATACATGTGTATGGGGGGGGTTGGGCCATTTCTTTCGTCTGTTTCCTTGCGCTACCTCGCAACCACGGGAGACAGCGACGAGGTATAAAAAAAAAAAAAAATATATATATATATATATATATATATATATATATATATATATATATATATATATATATATATATATATATATATATATATATATATATATATATATATATATATAAACTGGTAGATGTAGATAAACTAGTGATGAGAGTAAGATAGAAAGAGAGAGATAGACAGATAGACAGATATAGACCAATAGACAGTCTAGGGTTGTCGTTACCGTCAAAAATCGTCCTGGCGGGTGACCACTGCCGCTCGTCCTACGGTGTGTTGGAGGAGGATTGGCTGGCGTAAACAGGGGGCCCTGGATCGTGCCAAGGAAGCAGGGGCCCCCCCACCCCCCCTCACCCACCGTAGGACGATGATGATGAGCTGCGACGGAGAGGTAATTACTGGCGAGGGAGGGAGGGAGGGAGGGGGGTGATAATTAGTGCGAGGGTCATTATCTGATGACTGTATGTTGTTGTTGTTGTTGGGGGAGGAGGGGGGAGGGGGGAGGGAGGGGTTGTATTCTCCCTTCTTATCTGGGATGAAGCGTATGCTTGGGGGGTGGTAAGGTGTGGGCTGAGTGAGATACTGTGGTGGTCAGTGAATGGGGAGGTAGCAGGATTGAATGGTGGGGGCAGCGAGTACAAGGGTTTTCGTTAGAATATACGTAGGGGGTGCTGGTAGCATAAGACGGTTCTGGTGGAAGCAGAGGGTGTTGGCAGAATTAGATGGTATTGGTAGAACCAGGTGGTGTTGGTAGAACCTGGTGGTGTTGGTAGAATCAGGTAGTGTCTGTAGAATTAGATGGTATTGGTAGAACCAGGTGGTGTTGGTAGAATCAGGTGGTGTTGGTAGAATCAGGTGGTGTTGGTAGAATCAGGTGGTGTTGGTAGAATGACATCATTTGAGGTAGTTTCACCTGGTCTAATCTTACCTCAAAGCTGATCTTTCAGCTTGAGAGTGATATATAGCTTTAGTCCCTTATCCTGACTTGTTTAATCCACAGCTTTAGCTCAGTTTCAACCTCGAACTCAGTTTCATCTTATCTTTAACCCTCCGCTCGTTTCACTCGAGCACTCTCATGTTTCTAGTCACAGTCTCATTTTCCGGGTTTCAAGTTTCAGCTTGACACTCCAGCATCATAACAGCTTAAAGGTCAGCCTCTCACAGCTTCATTTTCATTGTGAAACTCAGTTTCATTCTCAGTTTACGTTTCGTTTGACAACACCACGTTTCGAAGCAGAACCTCACCACCGTAGCACATGATCAGCAATTTAAGATACAAGATTCGTTCTTCATATCTTCCTCGTAATTGAACGCCATCTGTGGCATCTTGTTTACTGTCTTAATTATGTTTTAATTACTCAAAAATGAAAGGGATTAATGAGTGATTGATGAAGGACTGGGAGGAAAGAGGACTTGGGTGAGTAAAGTTGAATAATTGGTTGGAAAACGAAAGATAGGATGGAACTGAATGAATACGAGAGGAAGGAGAGAAGCATTCACAGGCCGGCCCGGGGCTCAGATCTTGGTCATGGTCGTCGGTCCACAGTCAATCCAGCTGTTCATCCTCACCATTATTGAGATGGCTTTGTTCAGGGCATTCAGTAGACAACAGACAACGAAGAAAACTGACAAAAATTGGAAGGAAAATGGATAGAAACGAAAGATTAGGGGACTGTAAGGAGGGCCTAAAAGGATAGGATAAAGTCTTACTAACGACTATTAACAAGAATGAGACAGAGTGTGAAGACATCGCGAGAGGGAGCTATGGAAGGGAACGCGACAGTTATGACCAAAGGCTCATTGGCCCTGTGTTGTGAGGGGGAGGAGGAGAGGTCGTGCCCCCTGAGAACTGTGGTTGGGTGGGTTGTTTTGGGTTATAGGCCCGGGCCAATGAGGCCCATCGAGGACAATTTATATAACAAACAGCATCAGAAAATAATCCTCAGGAGTTAAGGATGATGATAGGACTACACACACACACACACACACACACACACACTATGCATGTGCCTCTTCTGCAAAGATCCCAAACCCTATACACTGTTGAAATCCCACGAGGACCTCAAGACAGTAACTAAGGCAAGAGGTGTGTGTGTGTGTGTGTGAATATGAAGGTACAGTACGCAATACTCCCTTAGGGTCGTTTGTCTCGTGGCTTTTCGTGGTGGATTTAGGGCTTAAGGTAAGACGATTATGAGAGCAAAACGTGTGGCGAGGGGGGAACAATGAGGTAAAGAGACCAGGTCATGACTCACGTTCAGAGTGGAAGTGAGGTTTGGCGGGCAAAAAGTCGAGTGGGATGCAAACAGTCAAATAAAGTTCCGTGCGAGTCTTTTTCGATTCGTTCGTGACTTATTTTCCGTCGCCCATTTATTTACATATGTATATTCTTCTTTTCTTTATATATATATTCGCTATTTTCCGCGATTGCGAGGTAGCGTTAAGAACAGAGGACTGAGCCTTTGAGGGAAAATTCTCACTTGGGGAGGATTTCCAGCCCCCCGCTCCCTCACCTTTTAGTCGCCTTCTACTACATGCAGGGAATACGTGGGAAGTATTCTTTCTCCCCTATCCCCAGGGATAACATTTTTTTTTTTTTTTTTCTGTCTCCCGCGTTTGCGAGATAGCGCAAGGAAACAGACGAAAGAAATGGCCCAACCCACCCCCATACACATGTATATACATACGTCCACACACGCAAATATACATACCTACACAGCTTTCCATGGTTTACCCCAGACGCTTCACATGCCTTGATTCAATCCACTGACAGCACGTCAACCCCGGTATACCACATCGCTCCAATTCACTCTATTCCTTGCCCTCCTTTCACCCTCCTGCATGTTCAGGCCCCGATCACACAAAATCTTTTTCACTCCATCTTTCCACCTCCAATTTGGTCTCCCTCTTCTCCTCGTTCCCTCCACCTCCGACACATATATCCTCTTGGTCAATCTTTCCTCACTCATTCTCTCCATGTGCCCGAACCATTTCAAAACACCCTCTTCTGCTCTCTCAACCACGCTCTTTTTATTTCCACACATCTCTCTTACCCTTACGTTACTTACTCGATCAAACCACCTCACACCACACATTGTCCTCAAACATCTCATTTCCAGCACATCCATCCTCCTGCGCACAACTCTATCCATAGCCCACGCCTCGCAACCATACAACATTGTTGGAACCTACTATTCCTTCAAACATACCCATTTTCGCATTCCGAGATAATGTTCTCGACTTCCACACATTCTTCAAGGATATAGTTACACTCAGCATGCTCATGTTATTACAAGGTTGAATTGGCTTTTGAGATTGAACAGAAGAGGAGGCTTGTCAGAAGGAGGTACAGAGAAGCATCTCCTCTGATCACCATTGAATCCAACCAGGTAACAACAGCTTCCCCATTCCGAGATGCTGCTCGGGTCTAAACTGATGGCGAGGAATTATGTTCAGTACGATAAAGAGGAGGAGAATTAGAGTGAGGAGGCGTGGGAATGTGAGCTAAAGTGGACTGTTCAACTCAAGAGTGAGGAGGGATAGATATTAATGTGAGGTCATTAATGGAGAGATGAGAGATGGTGGGTGGTGGGTTAGAACACTGAGGAACACGACGAGATAGGGCAAGGGAGGGTAGTCACCCCATCATCATCTATTGCAATGGACTGGGCATAGAAGGCGATGTAGGGAGGAGAGAGAGGAATAGAAAGACAGAGGGAGAAGGAGGTTAGAAAGCAAAGATTCATACTATACCCTGTCACATGCTCCAAGGCTGTCGAATGCCATGAAAGAATGTTTATGTATATATATATATATATATATATATATATATATATATATATATATATATAGAGAGAGAGAGAGAGAGAGAGAGAGAGAGAGAGAGAGAGAGAGAGAGAGCATCTTCTCTCATCTTCCAGAAGGAAACAAAAAGAAAGATATCAGCTCTCAGGAGCCTTGGACCGAGCTACCTCAATAAGCTCAGTCAGCGAGAGATAAGCATATAATCCGACCGTAGGCACTAGCCATACGAAACCCATCAAAGGAAGGGCTTTACCGTTAAGGTTAGGGCACCATTAGGGAGCCCATGAAGGCTCATATAAATGATAAGTGAGGCTGTGAATAACAGAGCTGAGGATCTGTGAGGGTCTGTAGTACACCGTATCACAAACCAATTTTCTCAGGAGTCGTAATGGGGTTGGATACTCCGGCCAGTGATTCCACTATATTGAAACTCTTTTGAATAACTTTATCATTTCATTCATGATCTTGCCTGGTCGATGATCACTCAGTGCGTGAGCACAGAATGATCAATGCTCATATTACTTATTGTGATATTCTTGTATAGGTGAACGTGGGGAAGAGGAGAGGAGTTCAACACGATTGCTGAAGGAATATTAGGTAAGAAGTGTGGAGAGTGGGATGTTATAGATAAGAAAGATAGTGAGTAGTGCGATGAGGAAGTTGACATGCAGGCAACAGAGACAAAAGTGGTATATGAGTGGTACATGCAAGGAAGGAGTGGGTGTGAGTGGGATATGTACATGAGATAGGAGTGAAATAAAATGTATTAGAATGGAAACATCATAGAACCACTGGGTACGTTCGAGACTGTTTCAAATAGTGGGGAAAGGAATGTCAGAAACACAGAGATTAGTGCAGTAATCAAAGTGTTGACTTATAGAGAAGTGTGGGTAAATTGTGTAGATACTAATGTGTTGAAAAACCGTCATTCGTAGATCTGAAGCATTTGCCAATTCTATTTCTAAACATATTCATTGTTTTCCTTTCACCTAGTTTCATTAGTATATGATTCCCTGCAGTGGAAAGCTTACCCATGAGTCTATATACATTGCTACGATTGAACTCAGCTTTAAAAAGGCTGTCAAAGCCTTTGCTAAATCTGAATGCCTGTGTTAGATCACCTCTTGAGCTTCTCTTTTCTCAGGTAATAAAGTTAAAGTCGTCTCGACGGCTTTCATAGAATTCGTGTCTCAGTCTACATATGACCGTGGCAGCTCGCCGATGCCTTCTTTCAAATAGGATGATCAAAACAGAATATAATATTGAAGGCACAGACACACCAGGGAATTATACAGATTAGTCTCGAACGCTAAGGTTCAAATACCCTATGAAGACTCAAATACCTTGTCTATGAAGGTTCGAATACCCTGTCTATGAAGGTTCGAATACCCTGTCTATGAAGGTTCGAATATCCTGTCTATGAAGGTCCTAATACCCTGTCTATGAAGGTTCGAATATCCTGTCTATGAAAATTCGACTACCCTGTCTATGAAGCCTGAAATTGTGTTCGTCACTTTTATTGCTTCTGCATACGACACGCTTGACTTTAGGTCGCCAGAGATTATCAAACGTTAAGTCTTTTTCCTCAGCTACGGTTCGAATCCCAGCAAAGTTTCTAGTGAAGCTTACTTTAGCAGTTTTACCTACAAATGTGTATAAAACGTTGTATTATGCCACGTAATAACTTGTTAGTCTCTAGTGATCGCAGTCTATCAGTCTGTTTGTGTCAGCCTGTAGCTGCCAAGACATGTTCAATATCTGTCGCACCTTCACATCCCACGACAGTGTCGCACGCATAGTGCGACAGATGGCTGGCTGCATGACGCAAAAAAAATAGTTGACGTACATGTCAGAACGTGAGCTGGTCCCAAGTGAATTGATGCCCCAGTAATTCAACTCTCCCTCGTAGTTCATCTTCATCATCCCAGGTTGGGATCCATCCTGTTTTGGGATCATCCAGGGACTCTTTCTGTACAAGCACACCACTTGATACCTCCAAACACTCTGAGGCTTCACTCAATCGCAACTTTCTGTTTCTAGGAAAATTAACTTATCATTCTAATCAGTGAAGTACAGCTAGGTTTATGCCATTCTAACTTAACTCTTACTCACAATCTTCCTTGTAGAGCTTCATTGAAGACCAGCTTATAGTAGTAGTAGTAGTGGTAGTAGTAGTTGTTGTAGAAGTAATAGTAGTAGCAGTAGTAGTAGTAGTAGTAGTAGTAGTTGTTGAAGTAGTAGTAGTAGTAGTAGTAGTAGTAGTAGTAGTAGTAGTAGTAGTAGTAGTAGTAGTAGTAGTAGAAGTAGTAGTAGTAGTAGTAGTAGTAGTGGAAGTAGTAGTAGTAGTAGTTGGAGAAGTAGTAATAGTAGTAGAAGTCGTAGTAATAGTAGTAGTGGTGGTGGTAGTAGTAGTAGCAGTAGTAGTGGTAATAGTAGTAGTAGTCCCATTCCACTCATTGTTGGACCTCATCAACAGACAGTGCTATGCCACCTCATCAACAGACAGTGCTATGTCACCTCATCAACAGACAGTGCTATGCCACCTCATCAACAGACAGTGCTATGCCACCTCATCAACAGACAGTGCTATGCCACCTCATCAACAGACAGTGCTATGCCACCTCATCAACAGACAGTACTATGCCACCTCATCAACAGACAGTGCTATGCCACCTCATCAACAGACAGTGCTATGCCACCTCATCAACAGACAGTACTATGCCTACTATGCCACCTCATCAACAGACAGTGCTATGCCACCTCATCAACAGACAGTGCTATGCCACCTCATCAACAGACAGTGCTATGCCACCTCATCAACAGACAGTACTATGCCACCTCATCAACAGACAGTACTATGCCACCTCATCAACAGACAGTGCTATGCCACCTCATCAACAGACAGTGCTATGCCACCTCATCAACAGACAGTGCTATGCCACCTCATCAACAGACAGTGCTATGCCACCTCATCAACAGACAGTGCTATGCCACCGCAGCGTTTGTGCAAAACCTGTCCTTCTAGACCTCGACCCAAGTATGTAACACCCACTGTCTCGCTCACGTGTATTTTCTTTGTGTACATTACCTTACACCTTGTGCGTCAGTTGATCCAGTAAAGCTTTGATCATTTCACACACACACACACACACACACACACACACACACACACACACACACACACACACACACACACACAAGCATATGACTGCAAATTCTACCTTTTACAAGTCCGCTCTCACAATACAGATCAAATGCAATGCACCAATGATCAGGGTGACGTGACAAGCCCCACTGGCACGTCACACAGAGAACTGGTGACGACCACACTGGAGTGAAGCATGCGCTACAATTTGCATGGTAAAATCAATTGACTTAAACCTACACGTCAAATGGGTAGATATGCAAATTAGCTTAATGGTAACTATTTATGAATAGGTTGGGCACATGTGGTATAATGGAATTGCTTAAGGACCTTATTGGCTGTTGGAGTCGTACCTTAATGATCCTCTGGCCACATTAGTTCGGTTGAGCCTGTCGTGGCCACACTGACTCGGTACCACTTGCCGTGGCCACACTGGCTAGTTAGCATCTGCTGTGGCCACACTGACTCGCTACCACCTACTTTGGCCACACTGACTCGGTACCACCTACTGTGGCCACAATGGCTCAGTACCGCCTATCGTGGCCACACTGGCTCGGTAGCATTTACCATGGCCACACTGACTCAGTAGCATTTACCATGGCCACACTGACTCAGTACCACCTGCCGTAGCTACAATGGCTCAGTACCACCTACCGTGGCCACACTAGCTCGGTTGCACTTACCGTGGCCACACTGACTCGGTACCATCTGCCGTGGCCACACTATCTCGGTACCACCTGTCGTGGCCCACACTGGCTCGGTAGACGGTGTGCAGTGATAGATATATCAAGGAGTTGCTCTGGCTGATAGATGCTTATATCCAGAATTTCCCTGTGTAACACGTCTTTCAGAACACGAGCGAGAGGAAACACGTCTGGGATATCGGCGAGGGTGAGGTGTAGCGAGGTGTAGTGGAGGTGTAGTGAAGGTGTATCTGTCGAGGGTGTAATGGAGAGGCTTGCGTAGTGGTGAGGTGAAGATACGTGTGTCGAAGGTGTAGAGGAGAGGGTTGTGAGGCGTGGTGGTGGAGAAGCGTTGGTCCAGGATGTATGGACGACTTTGAGTTAGATTTCAGTACTGAAAAAACTTGGTGGGGGGGGGTGTGTTCTCAGAAAGCACTTCTCGATCAGCTGTGTCGTTAGTTCCGTGTCAACCAGCTGTGTGGCAATCGTTGTCTACCAGCTGTGTGACGAACGTGCCTTACTGCAGTGTGACGTCTGTGACTTCCAGCTGTGTGATGTTACACAGCTGGTTGACACGGAACTAACATCATTCCAAAACCTTTTCAGAGGGAGAGAGAGAGAGAGAGAGAGAGAGAGAGAGAGAGAGGGAGAGAGAGAGAGAGAGAGAGAGAGAGAGAGAATATTCCAATGCTTTTTCTATTTATGTATACATGTCCAATCTATTATTATTATTATCATTTGATCTCTTAGATACTCCTTGGTCTTCCATAAATTGTAATAACAGTAAGAATATCTACGATTAATCTATTTACAATCTAATAATAGGAACGACTTGTATACATGAATAGATAAAGCATTGAAATATGTCCTCTCTCTCTCTCTCTCTGTCTCTCTCTCTCTCTCTCTCTCTGTCTCTCTCTCTCTCTCTCTCTCTCTGAAAAGGTTTTGGAATGATGTTGTTTAAATGTATCATATTATGGTGATCTCAGAACTAGAACAAGAAAAGTATGTTATGAGACCAGCGCCTGGATCATGTATTATGACCAGCATCAACTCACCACTCAGTACCGGCCAGAGTTCTGTCTCCCTCCACAACTAGACTTTTTCTTAATTCTCTTAATCTTCTTCGTTTTCATAACAAACCATCGTCTTCCCGTACACTTACTCTTCCTCTCGGGTTCGGTAATCGTGCTATCGGGTTCAGTAATCGTGCTATCGGGTTCAGTAATCGTGCTATCGGGTTCGGTAATCATGCTCTCGGGTTCGGTAATCGTGCTCTCGGGTTCGGTAATCGTGCTATCGGGTTCGGTAATCATGCTCTCGGGTTCGGTAATCGTGCTCTCGGGTTCGGTAATCGTGCTATCGGGTTCGGTAATCATGCTCTCGGGTTCGGTAATCGTGCTATCGGGTTCGGTAATCATGCTCTCGGGTTCGGTAATCGTGCTATCGGGTTCGGTAATCGTGCTCTCGTGTTCGGTAATCGTGCTATCGGGCTCAGTAATCGTGCTATCGGGTTCGGTAATCGTGCTATCGGGTTCAGTAATCGTGCTCTCGGGTTCGGTAATCGTGTATCGGGTTCGTTAATCGTGCTCTCGGGTTCGGTAATCGTACTCTCGGGTTCGGTAATCGTGCTACCGGGTTCGGTAATCATGCTCTCGGGTTCGGTAATCGTGCTCTCGGGTTCGGTAATCGTGCTCTCGGGTTCGGTAATCGTGCTATCGGCTTCGGTAATCATGCTATCGGGTTCGGTAATCGTGCTCTCGGGTTCGGTAATCGTGCTATCGGGCTCAGTAATTGTGCTCTCGGGTTCGGTAATCGTGCTCTCGGGTTCGGTAATCGTGCTATCGGGCTCAGTAATCGTGCTATCGGGTTCGGTCATCGTGCTATCGGGCTCGGTAATCGTGCTGTCGGGTTCGGTAATCGTGCTATCGGGTTCGGTAATCGTGCTATCGGGTTCGGTAATTATGCTATCGGGTTCGGTAATCGTGCTCTCGGGTTCGGTAATCGTGCTATCGGGCTCAGTAATTGTGCTATCGGGTTCGGTAATCGTGCTCTTGGGTTCGGTAATCGTGCTATCGGGTTCGGTAATCGTGCTATCGGGTTCGGTAATCATGCTATCGGGTTCGGTAATCATGCTATCGGGTCCGGTAATCGTGCTATCGGGTTCAGTAATTGTGCTATCGGGCTCGGTAATCGTGCTCTCGGGTTCGATAATCGTGCTATCGGGTACTGCATTCATTCTCTCGGTAGTCTTCTTCTTACGCTTACGTGTCTTACGGTGACGTCCGGTAGCACTGACCTCGGGTTGGGTAAACCTTACCTCGGGTTCGGTAGTGTTGCAATGATGTTCATCTACAAGCTCTAGTCGACCCCACAATAGGATCTACATCTCCTGCCCAGCAACACCACATGGGCCTCTCAGTAATTCACGTCTTCTGTTGAAATTTCTTCGTAATACTGGCATCAAGAATGACTGACTTTGAGGTTTTTGTATATAATGTTTTGATCAGATGTTGTACATTCCTACAGCCGCTGTGCTGAAGGTTTTATTGACTTAGAGAAGATGATAACCTTGAACTGCCAAACCATGTAACCACTTCGAGGGATAGACGTACACATTGGCATCTGTTGTAACTATAAAAAGTCGGATGTGTGAGTAAATGTGCATCATTACGCCATCTTTTGGCAGCTTCGTAACTTTCCCAAGTGGTCACCAGCTCAGCCAATCACAGTAGGTCTATATCCCCGCCCGGTGATACCTCATTGGTCTCTCAGTAATCACCTTCTATTGAACTTTCTAATCACACGGGTTCAAAATTTGATAACTCTGAAGCTTTTAGATATAATGTCTTAATTAGAGAAGGTAATATACGTTCGTACAGCCGCTGTGCTGAATAATGTATTGACTTAGAGATGAATATTCCCTAAACTGCCAAACGACATAACAACCTGTACGGGTAAACACTGAGTGCCGTCTGCTGGCCATTGTTGGAACTAAGAAACCGGATTTGTGAGGAAGAAGTCCATCCTTACGCCATCTTTTGGCCATTTCATAAGTACCTCGAGTAGTGTCTCATTTCTGCCAACAGATGGCAGGAGGATACAGCTTTGATGTCTATTCTTCTCTCATTTCCAATTAACAGGATTATGTACCAGATATTCCGTATGTAAATATGACATACAACATAAGAATACACTTTTCACTAAATATCATACTAAAGTTATACAGTTATCAGCAGTTTGTTGGAAAATGAACCTTTGTTTCGTTTCAAGTGAGACAATGTTCGAGATGGGTTCATGAACAACTTTAGAATCCACATCTCTCGTCGTTTACCATAACGACATATTCCCTGCCAGAGTAGGAAATGGTCTAAAGTTCTCTTGATAATTAAACTGAAGTTTTTATCTGTTGATAAATGAAGCAGAAAACGAAAGGAAGTCATGATCTGACACAACCGAGCGTTGCTTCGAACCATGGTTCGAGGGACCATTATTTGTTTGTTTTCTTTACAACGTAGATTTCTTGCATAAATACTGTGATGTATGTAAATCTGTCGTTGTAGAACCCACTTGGGGAATGATGAAGATAAGGAAAGGAGTAGCATACTAACCCGACATTTTTTATGTAAATATGTCAATAAATATTTCAATTTCGGTGTAGCAAACTGCCAATTGGGGGTCAAAACGTTGTTAGCTCCTCCTTCACTACACCAGACGAAGGAACAATCAGATGATAACAAGATACATATATGATCTAAACTACGTGAGATTAATATATGGAAACTTTTGCCCCTTATAGATATTTCGATTGTAATACTCGACACGTATTCCTGGGTTGTATGGGATCGAGCACCAATGATGAACCTTCCTATATACATGTGGAGGAAGATTAATTTCTTGAAATACATCATTGGAACCTTCCTATATACATGTGGAGGAAGATTAATTTCTTGAAATACATCATCGGATCTCAGTGATCAACTTCTATTGAACCTGCTAATCACACGGGACAAAATACAGAAATTCTTGCTTCTCAAGTTGAAATAATGGTGTATTAAATAGAGGCAGTTGGCATACTTCCCTACAACCCACAGTGTTGAATTTCTTGTTGAATTGGAATAGAAGATTCCATTGGCTACCAAACGATGTGACTTTTTAGTATGGTGAGTTCGATTCTCATGCCATCTATCAATATCGTTGGAATTATGAAGTCGGATTTGTGAGAGGAAAAAAAGTGGATTCTTACGTCATCTTTTGGCAATCTGGCAGCGTCTCTCTCTCTCTCTCTCTCTCTCTCTCTCTCTCTCTCTCTCTCTCTCTCTCTCTCTCTCTCTCTCTCTCTCTCTCTCTCTCTCTCCGGATAGTCCCTCAGTTCCGCCAATAAACATCGGAGGTATGAAGCTTCGAAACTTTTATCTCTCTGTCGTTACTCAATAAATCGATTAATATTATTACTCTCTAGCAGACGACAACATGAAAATACACTTTTTCATTATAAATCATAAATGAAAAAAGTTAATTACTTGTCAGTAGTGTGTAGGAAAATTTATTCTTGTTTCGTTTAAAGCGAGAGAGTTTCAGGATGAGTTCGGAAACGGTGTTCGAATACATATTTTTGACTCGACTTAACCAAAACGGTGTTTGAATGCATATCTTCGTCTAGACTTAACCATATGGGTATAACCTTAGCCAGTATATGTAATCTTGATCCAGTTGTCTCTTGATAATCAACTTGGTATTTCTGTGTTGATAAATGAAAAAATAAATCACCCTTTGCATAATCTGACGTGAACCAGCTTTGGTTCGAGTCAAGATTCGAACCGAGTTCATTCAAAGTTTAGAAAATGAAGAGATCAGACTAGCCAGGCAATATGTGCTTATTAGCAGTAACAATGACGAATAAAACTCTAGCCTTTAAGGTGAAGGTACTGAAACACAAATCTAAGAAACGAACCCGAACACTTTCCAATTCTCTTTAGCTTGCCAATAATGAATACCGTGTTCCCATGTGGTCAACCTGCCCGAGAAAAGACATGGAATGAAGGGAGTGCAGAGGCGAGGTACATAAATGATTCCAAATATAGTGATATGAGAGCCATCCGGAAGGTGTGAACTTACATAGCTTAGAGAAGCGAAGGTCAAGGTAGAGGCAGGATGCGTAGATGGATCAAAACAAATGCTCTGAGAGCTATGTAATTGTCTTGAATATATTTGATTTAGAGAAGGATCAGATGTGATTTAGTATAGTTATATAGATAATTACCAGCTTTGACAGTCTTATTGTAAGAGCCTATCTAATGCTATTTCAGTCTGAATTTACTCGTGGGAGTGGACAGAGTCATGGACAAACATTTCATGAATTGGTTGTTTGGGCGTTTGACCTGTCAACTGCCAGCGTCGATATGGCCGTCAAGGTCAAACTACATCCACCAACTACAAGACCTGTGAACACCTTCATCTGGTGTTGAACAAGATGATCCTAAGACCACATATGCTCGTGTGAGACACTGGCTCGAAGACCCCATACGCTTGTGTGGGACATCATGTATGTGACCCTTGACCTCCAGTGAGGCAGTTTGCGTTTACGTCAGTAGGGCTGTCAACATCTGTGGTGATTCATAAGTAGGGGTAGATAAAGACAACAACTTAGATACTCTTAAGGAGGTACCACCAGTAGAGACGGACCCTCGTCTAAGCTTCCGTGGAGGGTTGCCACTTCCTCCTCCCTCACCCTCTCCTTGCTGGCCACCACCAGTCCCTCCCTACCTAAGCCACCTCACCTTCCCTCACCACCGCAACCCTTCCTCCCTCTCTGGCCACCATATCCTTCCTTACCGCCACCACCTTCTCACTCCCTGGCCACCATACCATACAATCACCAGTCCCTCCCTCTAGCCACCGCATCTTCCCTCACCACCACAACCCTCCCTCCCTTCCCCGACCACCACACTCCTCCTTGCCACCACCACTCCCTCACTCCCTGGCCACCACAAACTCCCTCACCTTCACCCTCCCTCCTTATCAGGTTACCACATCCTCCCTCACCATAACTACTCTTTCCCTCACTGACTACGACGCCCTCCCTCACCATCATAACTTCCTGCCACTCTCCTTCACCCCCAGGCTAGCACCACCACCGTACACTCCCTTTCCGGCTATCACACGCTTTCTCACCACCACCACTCCCTCCCACCATATCCTCTCTCTCTCTCTCTCTCTCTCTCTCTCTCTCTCTCTCTCTCTCTCTCTCTTACAGATAACCTCGTCATGGATCATCAATTCTGCCATCATCTGCCCTTCCTAGGTACCGCTAATGTCTTTCCCTCTGGCCATCAGACCCTACCTCACTACCATCGCTCCTCTCCCTGGCTAACACACATTGAACGGCGGAATAGCATTGCTCAGTGGTAAAATAATTACTTAACCCAACTGTCTTTGTTTTTCACGCCTCTCATATTGGCATTACAACCATTCTACTTGGCACCGGATATTTTCTTAAAAATTTACGACCCTCAGACAGCTATCAATGTCTACCCTGCCAAAGAAATGAATGATTATTGGCAACTGTGTATTGGGGTTAGTTATCGTGCGTCTGTCAACTTCCTCGACCTGTCTACAGTGAGACAGATAGACATACGACAGGACCAGCTTTTCAATATCATGTATAACATGATATTTTTCCCGAAAATATATCACCCTAGCAGCCAGCAGTTTCTATCCTGTTGCTAAGATGGATAGATGATTACTGACAACTTTGCCTTTGGATTAATCGTCATACGTTTGGCAATGTCCTTACCGTGTGTGCAGACAGACAGACAGAAGTAAAGACATGAGAAACATTTAGCTTTAAGTCCACGGTTAAGTTGTACTTCCTTGGATAGATGGGTTCCTGTTATTCTCCATTGCATCTTGATCTCTGTTGTAACAAAGAGCCACGAGAGGATCCAGTGGTCTGTTGTTCTCTGCGGTTATAGCCACCATCGTTGAAAATAGGATCACTAAAGCCTTACCTTTTCACGCCAAGTCTTTCAAAGGTATTAGACTCCCTGTGAGTGCATTCTCAGAGTAATGCCTCTCACGCACTTCATTCTTTGTTCAATGGGCACACCAAGAAATTTGTACGTACACACCACCGTCTTTTTTGTACTAATTTCAGACACTTATATAGATCTAAAAGGTCTAACTTGATGTACACGCCTACTCAACTGTAATGGATTTAAGATCCTTTTTAATTCAGTATTTGATCCTGTATTCATTTCTGAAATAAACGCTTTTAATATCAAGGTATATCTTTGACACGCGTATGGCTGATCTGCTCTCACGTTCAGTCGAGGTCCCTACAGTATGGGGTAGAGATAGAAGAGACTTCAGATGCAATCGAAGTCCCTACAGTGTGAGATAAAGACAGGAGAAGAGACTTCAGATGCAGTCCAAGTTCCTACAGTGTAGGGTGGAGATAGAAGAAGAGACTTCAGATGGAGTAGAGGTCCCCACAGTGTGAGATAGAGACAGAAGAATCAGACTTCAGGTTTAATTCAGATTTCCAACCATCATATGTGATGTGGTGAGTCTCTCTCTCTCTCTCTCTCTCTCTCTCTCTCTCTCTCTCTCTCTCTCTCTCTCTCTCTCTCTCTCTCTCTCCTACAACATGGCAGATCTTGTTTGCTGTGCTTGCTGTACACATCGACCCTCGGCTATTGTAGAGTTACGACACAGCAGAAGATCCCTCCATAGTGTTCTACTGCAGCACGACAGGACCCAGTTGTGATCTGAAGGCAAAACTATGATGGTATGAGCCCACACCACAACATCGTCATACACTGCCACGATCTTGTACACTCAACAAGACGTTCTCGTAATGCAATTTTTGCAACATAGCAAAACCCCCCAGTGTGTTGTGAGCGCGGGACAATCCACATCTCTGTCACGTCATCATCTTGTAACATGCAAGGTCTGGTGGGTCCTTTCAACACCTTTTCCTCTTCGCTTGTCCCCCGAGACGTGCCCGCAATCAAGTAGCGTTCCAGGAGTCCCCAGTCCCCAGTCTGGAATGTTATTCCAGACTGGGGACTGCTCTTCGCTCTTGGGCGCTGACCACTGAACTGGGGGTTGATGTCTCCAGCAGAATCTTGATACTTGAGGTGATTACATTGCAATATACTGATGTCAGAGTTGATTACATTATAATATACTGATGTCAGAGTTGATTACATTACAATATACTGATGTCAGAGTTGATTACATTACAATATACTGATGTCAGAGTTGATTACATTACAATATACTGATGTCAGAGTTGATTACATTACAATATACTGATGTCAGAGTTGATTACATTACAATATACTGATGTCAGAGTTGATTATATTAAAATATACTGATGATAAGAGTTGATTACATTACAACATACTGATGTCAGAGTTGATTATATCAAAATATACCGATGATAAGAGTTGATTAGATTGGAATATTTCTTCTTTGCTTGTATGAAGCATAACTGGCCTGTATGAAGCATAACAGGCCTGTATGAAGCATAACTGGCCTGTATGAAGCATAACAGGCCTGTATGAAGCATAACTGGCCTGTATGAAGCATAACTGGCCTGTATGAAGCATAACAGGCCTGTATGAAGCATAACTGGCCTGTATGAAGTATAACTGGCCTGTATGAAGCATAACTGGCCTGTATGAAGCATAACTGGCCTGTATGAAGCATAACAGGCCTGTATGAAGCATAACAGGCGCGTATGAAGCATAACAGGCCTGTATGAAGCATAACAGGCCTGTATGAAGCATAACAGGCGCGTATGAAGCATAACAGGCCTGTATGAAGCATAACAGGCGCGTATGAAGCATAACAGGCCTGTATGAAGCATAACAGGCCTGTATGAAGCATAACTGGCCTGTATGAAGCATAACTGGCCTGTATGAAGCATAACAGGCCTGTATGAAGCATAACAGGCCTGTATGAAGCATAACAGGCGCGTATGAAGCATAACAGGCCTGTATGAAGCATAACAGGCCTGTATGAAGCATAACAGGCGCGTATGAAGCATAACAGGCCTGTATGAAGCATAACAGGCGTGTATGAAGCATAACTGGCCTGTATGAAGCTTAACAGGCCTGTATGAAGCATAACAGGCGTGTATGAGGTGTGGCTCTGGGGCTCCCTATCTTACGTAAGGCCATTAGTTGAGTTGGTTGTGCAGAAGTACAGTGACATACAGTCTGCTACAGGCGGGCTACAGTGATCGCCTCCTGTATCCTGTAAGGTGTTGGGGGATGGTGTTGTCAATGCTGTGCTGGGAGGTGGTGCTGGCGACAACCTAGCGGTGGAAGGTGGTGCTGACAACATCGAGTGGTGGGAGGGGGTTGTTGATAACATCTAGTGTTGGAAAGTCGTGCTAAACATCAAGTGTTGGAAGGTGATGCTTCCAACAACGTACGAACGAAAGATTATTTAGATGACACCTGCTGGTAGAAGGTGTTGCTGCCAACACCTAGTGTTGGAGAGTGGTGCTGACAACAGTCATTGGTATAAAGTGATGTTGTCAAGACCTACTTGTGGAAGGTAGTGTTTCCAACACTAAACCTTGGAGGGTGGTGCTTACACCACGAGGGTGATGATGACAACACCTAGTGGTGGAAAATGGTTCTCTTAGCACTGTTATTGAAGGTAGTTCTGCCAACACTTAGTGATGGAAGGTGATGCTGCCAACACCTAGCGGTGAAAGATGGTGCTTCCAACACCTAGTGGTGGAAGATGGTGCTGACAACACCTAGTGATGGAAGGTGATGCTGACAACACCTAGTGGTGGAAGATGGTGCTTCCAACACCTAGTGGTGGAAGATGGTGCTGACAACACCTAGTGATGGAAGGTGATGCTGACAACACCTAGTGGTGGAAGATGGTGCTTCCAACACCTAGTGGTGGAAGATGATGCTGACAACACCTAGTGATGGAAGATGATGCTGACAACACCTAGTGGTGGAAGATGATGCTGACAACACCTAGTGGTGGAAGATGGTGCTTCCAACACCTAGTGGTGGAAGATGGTGCTGACAACACCTAGTGGTGGAAGGTGATGCTGACAACACCTAGTGGTGGAAGATGGTGCTTCCAACACCTAGTGGTGGAAGATGGTGCTGACAACACCTAGTGGTGGAAGGTGATGCTGACAACACCTAGTGGTGGAAGGTGATGCTGACAACACCTAGTGGTGGGGGTTGATCCTCTCGATGCCTGATGGTGGAAGGTGGCGCTGCCAGCACTGAGTTGGGAGTTGGTACTAACAACACCTATTGCTGGAAGGTCTTGCTGTCAACACCAGTGAGAGATGTAAGGAATGAGGGAGGAGATGGGATGGGGTGGGGAGTGATGGACATCTGGCCAGTGAGAGATGTGAGGAATAGGGGATGTGAGGGCTGTGGGATGGGTTGGGGGTGATGGACATCTTCTCAGTGAGAGGTGTGAGGAATGGGGGATGTGAGGGCTGTGGGATGGGTTGGGGGTGATGGACATCTTCTCAGTGAGAGATGTGAGGAATGGGGGATGTGAGGGTGATGGATGTCTGGCTATGACACCTTCCACATCAAAGACACAGATATCTTTTTCATCTTGCGTCTCCGCCAATATATTCCGCGCGGGAGAATTCTAATGACGGCGACGCTGTAGGAGGGAACCCATGAGGGGCACTGGTGGAATTCCCTTTGATGAATCGATGAATAAATTAACGTCTGAATAAAATGAATAAAACATCTTGGCTTGATGGGTAGATGAACCTTGGCTGGTGACCTCCTGACGACCTGACCACTGACGACTTGGTTGGTTGTACGCACGACCTGGCCATTGACGACCTGGCTGGTTGTACGCACGACCTGGCTACTGAAGACCTGGCCATTGACGACTTGGCTGGTTGTACGCACGACCTGGCTACTGAAGACCTGGCCATTGACGACTTGGCTGGTTGTACGCACGACCTGGCCACTGACTACCTGGCCACTGACGACCTGGCTGGTTGCACGCACGACTTGACCACTGACGACCTGGCTGGTTGTACGCACGACCTGGCTACTGAAGACCTGGCCATTGACGACTTGGCTGGTTGTACGCACGACCTGGCTACTGAAGACCTGGCCATTGACGACTTGGCTGGTTGTACGCACGACCTGGCCACTGACTACCTGGCCTCTGACGACCTGGCTGGTTGTACGTACGACCTGGCCACTGACGACCTGGCTGTTTGTACGCATGACCTGGCCACTGACGACCTGGCTGGTTGTACGCACGACCTGGCTACTGAAGACATGGCCATTGACGACTTGGCTGGTTGTACGCACGACCTGGCCACTGACTACCTGGCCACTGACGACCTGGCTGGTTGTACGTACGACTTGACCACTGACGACCTGGCTGTTTGTACGCATGACCTGGCCACTGATAACTTGGCTAGTTTTACGTACGACCTGGCTACTGACGACCTGACTAGTTGTATGCACGACCTGGCTAGTTGTATGCACGACCAGGCTAGTTGTATGCACGACCTGGCTAGTTGGGCGCAAGACCTAGCCACTAATGACCTGGCCACTGACGACCTGGCTAATTATACGCACGACCTGGCTGCTGACCACCTGGCTGGTTGTACGCACGACCTGGCCGCTGACGACCTGGCTGGCTATACGCACGACCTGGCCACTGACGAACTGGGCCAGCGAGAATGACGACTTGCACATGATTCATTCTTCTCTTCACTCATTCTCCACACCACTCGATCTGTAATTTGCATACAAGTCCAGCACACCTTTGATGAGCTTTCTCTTCTGTACCGTCTATCAAACATTTTTTTTCTTCCCTCTTCCCCTTGTCTCTGTAGCTTGTGGACACTTTGCATCCACACACAGTGAAGAACTCTAGCTATGAATATCCCTGGCTATCCCCAGTATACACTCTCAGTCCACATATCTCAAAGTTCTGCTAAAATTCAACCTTCCTCCACATATATGTAGTAAGGGTCATTATTCGTAACCAGAAACCCCACCATTGATGGTGCTCGATCCTACACTACCACGGGGTACGTGTCGAGTATTACAATAGAAAATATGAAGGGTAAAAGGCTGCATATATATATATATATATATATATATATATATATATATATATATATATATATATATATATATATATATATTGTTATCATTTTATTGTTCCCTCGTCTGGTGTAGTGAAGGACGAGCTAACAAGGTCATGACCACCAATTGGCAGTTCGCTAAGTAAAGAATGTAAACAATCAGAACGATCTCTGTTTTCTATACCTGAAGTGAACCTTTGTTCGAACCATGATTCGAAGCAACGCTCGTTTGTGTCAGATTATGACTTTCTTTCGTTTTTTATTTCATTTATCAACAGATAAAAACTTCAGATTAAGTATCGAGAGAACTTTAGACCATTTCCTGCCTCTGGCAAGGAACATGTCGTTATAGTAAAAGACGAGAGATGTGGATTCTAAAGCTGTTCATGAACCCATCTCGAACACTGTCTCAGTTAAAACGAAACAAAGGTTCATTTTCCAACAAACTGCTGATAACTGTGTAACTTTTATATAATAGTTAGTGAAAAGTGCATTCTTATGTTGTATGTCATATTTACATACGGAATATCTGGTACATAATCCACTTAATTGGGGAATTAGAGAAGAATAGACATCAAAGCTGTATCCTCTTGCCATCTGTTGGCAGAAATGAGAGACTACTCGAGGAACTTATGAAATGGCCAAAAGATGGCGTAAGGATGAACTTCTTCCTCACAAATCCGGTTTCTTAGTTCCAACAATGGCCAGCAGACGGCACTCAGTGTTTACCTGTATAGGTTGTTATGTCGTTTGGTAGTTTAGGGAATATTCATCTCTAAGTCAATATAGTATTCAGTACAGCGGCTGTACGAACGTATATTACCTTCTCTAATTAAGACATTATATCTAAAAGCTTCAGAATTATCAAATTTTGGCCCCTTGTGATTAGAAAGTTCAATAGAAGGTGATTACTGAGAGACCAATGAGGTATCACCGGGCGGGGATATAGACCTACTGTGATTGGCTGAGCTGGTGACCACTTGGGAAAGTTACGAAGCTGCCAAAAGATGGCGTAATGATGCACGTTTACTCTCACATCCGACTTTTTATAGTTGCAACAGATGCCAATGTGTACGTCTACCCCTCGAAGTGGTTACATGGTTTGGCAGTTCAAGGTTATCATCTTCTCTAAGTCAATAAAACCTTCAGCACAGCGGCTGTAGGAATGTACAACATCTGATCAAAACATTATATACAAAAACCTCAAAGTCAGTCATTCTTGATGCCAGTATTACGAAGAAATTTCAACAGAAGACGTGAATTACTGAGAGACCCATGTGGTGTTGCTGGGCAGGAGATGTAGATCCTATTGAGTTTGTCTCTCTCTCGTCAGAGACTATAGCTTGTCTCTCTCTCGTCAGAGACTATAACTTGTCTCTCTCTCGTCAGAGACTATAACTTGTCTCTCTCTCGTCAGAGACTATAGCTTGTCTCTCTCTCGTCAGAGACTATAGCTTGTCTCTCTCTCGTCTTGATGTTAGTAGTAATGTCCTTCCCGAAGGACGTGAAGGCGTGGGAGGGGATCTGGGCAGCAGTCGAGGTGTGGCAACGCCAGCACACACCACAGTTAGACGAAGCCTTAAGTGGGCATTTG
>NC_092269.1:29565842-29605842 GCF_036320965.1 Panulirus ornatus
AACCTTTTGGAACGTCAAGTTCTGGTAAACTGGCGAAAGGAGGAGGATTGCGAGCAGGTAACTCTAGAAACAAAAACCAAGTCATGAAGACACTTCATTTCCCTCGCTAAACAACCTTCACATTTATATTCTCAGATGAGGAAAAGCTCTCTTAATCTGTATGAAGCTGTATTTAATGGCCTTCACGAGCCTAAGACATCAAACACACTCAAAAACCGGTCTCTCTCTCTCTCTTCATCTCTTAAATCCAGACACTTTAAGCACACCTGAGACAAGCTTTACTTGTCTCAATAATGAGACAGGTGGAGGAGGGCCTCAAGTGGCCTTTGATACCGGAGACAGAGTCACACACTGTTCTTACAGTCCATGTTCAGTCTACCCCTCAGCTTTGCCTCATTACCTTCACATCTTTTCACTGATCCATACGAAGAAGGATGGAGAGGAAGAAGAACTCGTGGAGAATCTTGTTGGCAGTGAGAAAATCACAATTTCTGGAGGTGGTTCACGACACTGGTGCCGACTGAAACCCCTCACACCCACGTAGGGTTTACCTGCTGGTGATAGAGAGGTCGTATACCCCCAGCTGGTCCTCCTGCAGCGTATCCGTTCTCCAGCGTATCCGTTCTGGGACGGTGGGTGCGACACCTGGCACATCGTAACGACGTGAATGGTGGTTACTCTCTTGTCATCGTACTTGGAGTGTGTAGGGAGGGTGGCCTTTTAGAGGCAACCTCACAACTCCCCGGTTGGAGGACGAGCGACGAGTGGGGAAACACGACCTCACAAGACTCAATGTTTGCTGGTGAAAATCCTGGGTTGGACGACCCAGATAACAAGACTGGTGGCCACTTCGTTGAAGCCTCCTCCGCCACTTGGGCCCCGAGTGTCCCGGGTAAATAAAAAAAAAAAGAATATGTAGCGCTCCAGCTGCCTGAGCTTGGCTGAGGACGGAGTTTATTGCTCAGTAACGTGCCTCTCGTTGCTCGCAAGACTTCGTTCTATCCGGGCGATATATGAATAGCCTGGCGATACCGAAGCGCTGTGAATAAGGATAGAATATGAGAGAGAGAGAGAGAGAGAGAGAGAGAGAGAGAGAGAGAGAGAGAGAGAGAGAGAGAGAGAGAGAGAGAGAGAGAGAGAGAGAGAGAGAGAGAGAAAAGATATATTGAACTAAAAGTGAGAGAGAAAAAGGGGTGGAATAGACATGATGTAGAGAAATGGGGTAAGAGAGGAGACTCTAAATACATAGAATGAATCTTTAGCAAACGAACCTTCTTACAGCCCGAGTTGATGGTGACTTGTGACGCATCTTGTCAACAAGGAACCTCACAGACGATCTAGGTCGTATGAACGTCAAATCCCTTATCAACAAAGAGCCATAGAGAAGCACACGATATACTTCATCTGTGGATCTTATGAGACAAAGGTGTTTTGAGTCGATTACTTGTGGTTCCTTGAAGACTCACACAGCGTCCTCAGAATTTAGACTCACAAAGTGGTTCGTTGAATATATATATATATATATATATATATATATATATATATATATATATATATATATATATATATATATATATATATATATATGTCAGCGTATGGAACCATGGAAGCGGAAGTGAATCATCGGGTGGGGGAGGGGGCGAAAATCCTGGGAGCCTTGAAGAATGTGTGGAAATCGAGAACATTATCTTCGAAAGCAAAAATGGCTATGTTTGAAGGAATAGTGGTTCCAACAATGTTGTATGGTTGCGAGGCGTGGGCTATGGATAGAGTTGTGCGCAGGAGGGTGGATGTTCTGGAAATGAGATGTTTGAGGACAATATGTGGTGTGAGGTGGTTTGATCGAGTAAGTAATGTAAGGGTAAGAGAGATGTGTGGAAACAAAAAGAGTGTGGTTGAGAGAGCAGAAGACGGTGTTTTGAAATGGTCTGGGCACGTGGAGAGAATGAGTGAGGAAAGATTGACCAAGAGGATATATGTGTCGGAGGTGGAGGGGACGAGGAGAAGTGGGAGACCAAATTGGAGGTGGAAAGATGGAGTGAAAAAGATTTTGAGTGATCGGGGCCTGAACATTCAGGAGGGTGAAAGGCGGGCAAGGAATAGAGTGAATTGGATCGATGTGGTATACCGGGGTCGACGTGCTGTCAATGGATTGAATCAGGGCATGTGAAGCGTCTGGGGTAAACCATGGAAAGTTCTGTGGGGCCTGGAGGTGGAAAGGGAGCTGTGGTTTCGGGCATTATTGCATGACAGCTAGAGACTGAGTGTGAACGAATGGGGCCTTTGTTGTTTTTCCTAGCGCTACCTCGCGCACATGAGGGGGGAGGGGGATGTTATTCCATGTGTGGCGAGGTGGCGATGGGAATGAATAAAGGCAGACAGTGTGAATTGTGTGCATGTGTATATATGTATGTGTCTGTGTGTGTATATATATGTGTGCATTGAGATGTATGGGTATGTATATTTGCGTGTGTGGACGTGTATGTATATACATGTGTATGGTGGTGGGTTGGGCCATTTCTTTCGTCTATTTCCTTGCGCTACCTCGCATACGCGGGAGACAGCGACAAAGCAAATAATGATAATAATAATAATTTTTTTTTTTTTCTCTTTTTTTTTGCCGCTGTCTCCCGCGTTTGCGAGGTAGCGCAAGGAAACAGACGAAAGAAATGGCCCAACCTACCCCCATACACATGTATATACATACGTCCACACACGCAGATATACATACCTACACAGCCTTCCATAGTTTACCCCAGACGCTTCACATGCCTTGATTCAATCCACTGACAGCACGTCAACCCCGGTATACCACATCGATCCAATTCACTCTATTCCTTGCCCTCCTTTCACCCTCCTGCATGTTCAGGCCCCGATCACACAAAATCTTTTTCACTCCATCTTTCCACCTCCAATTTGGTCTCCCACTTCTCCTCGTTCCCTCCACCTCCGACACATATATCCTCTTGGTCAATCTTTCCTCACTCATTCTCTCCATGTGCCCAAACCATTTCAAAACACCCTCTTCTGCTCTCTCAACCACGCTCTTTTTATTTCCACACATCTCTCTTACCCTTACGTTACTTACTCGATCAAACCACCTCACACCACACATTGTCCTCAAACATCTCATTTCCAGCACATCCATCCTCCTGCGCACAACTCTATCCATAGCCCACGCCTCGCAACCATACAACATTGTTGGAACCACTATTCCTTCAAACATACCCATTTTTGCTTCCGAGATAATGTTCTCGACTTCCACACATTCTTCAAGGCCCCAGGATTTTCGCCCCCTCCCCCACCCTATGATCCACTTCCGCTTCCATGGTTCCATCCGCTGCCAGATCCACTCCCAGATAACTAAAACACTTCACTTCCTCCAGTTTTTCTCCACTCAAACTTACCTCCCAATTGACTTGATCCTCAACCCTACTGTACCTAATAACCTTGCTCTTATTCACATTCACTCTTAACTTTCTTCTTTCACACACTTTACCAAATTCAGTCACCAGCTTCTGCAGTTTCTCACATGAATCAGCCACCAGCGCTGTATCATCAGCGAACAACAACTGACTCACTTCCCAAGCTCTCTCATTCACAACAGACTTCATACTTGCCCCTCTTTCCAAAACTCTTGCATTCACCTCCCTAACAACCCCATCCATAAACAAATTAAACAACCATGGAGACATCACACACCCCTGCCGCAAACCTACATTCACTGAGAACCAATCACTTTCCTCTCTTCCTACACGTACACATGCCTTACATCCTCGATAAAAACTTTTCACTGCTTCTAACAACTTGCCTCCCACACCATATAATCTTAATACCTTCCACAGAGCATCTCTATCAACTCTATCATATGCCTTCTCCAGATCCATAAATGCTACATACAAATCCATTTGCTTTTCTAAGTATTTCTCACATACATTCTTCAAAGCAAACACCTGATCCACACATCCTCTACCACTTCTGAAACCACACTGCTCTTCCCCAATCTGATGCTCTGTACATGCCTTCACCCTCTCAATCAATACCCTCCCATATAATTTACCAGGAATACTCAACAAACTTATACCTCTGAAATTTGAGCACTCACTCTTATCCCTTTTGCCTTTGTACAATGGCACTATGCACGCATTCCGCCAATCCTCAGGCACCTCACCATGAGTCATACATACATTAAATAACCTTACCAACCAGTCAATAATACAGTCACCCCCTTTTTTAATAAATTCTACTGCAATACCATCCAAACCTGCTGCCTTGCCGGCTTTCATCTTCCGCAAAGCTTTTACTACCTCTTCTCTGTTTACCAAATCATTTTCCCTATATATATATATATATATATATATATATATATATATATATATATATATATATATATATATATATATATATATATATATATATATATATATATTATCCCTGGGGATAGGGGAGAAAGATACTTCCCACGTATTCCCTGCGTGTCGTAGAAGGCGACTAAAAGGGGAGGGAGCGGGGGGCTGGAAATCCTCCCCTCTCGTATTTTTTTTTTAATTTTCCAAAAGAAGGAACAGAGAATTGGGCCAGGTGAGGGTATTCCCTCAAGGCCCAGTCCTCTGTTCTTAACGCTACCTCGCTAATGCGGGAAATGGCGAATAGATTGAAAGAAAGAAAAAAAAAAAATATATATATATATATATATATATATATATATATATATATATATATATATATATATATATATATATATATATATATATATATATATATATACATATATATATATATATATATATATATATATATATATATATATATATATATATATATATATATATATATATATATATATATATATATATATATATATATAAATATATGTATAAAGTTTAACAGACGGGACAACACGAGTGTAGCACTGGGTAAAACCACACACACAAACAAACAAATACAGTCTCTCTCTCTCTCTCTCTCTCTCTCTCTCTCTCTCTCTCTCTCTCTCTCTCTCTCTCTCTCTCTCTCTCTCTCTCTCTCTCTCAGGACAATCATATGACATCAGATCATAGGAGCAAATGAGATGCAATTCTGGATTCAATTAGGCAGATGAGACCAGATTCCTTGGGTGGTGGAGGGGGTTGGGGGGTGAAGGCTTTGGGCTCCGGTCTGGGGGGAGGAGGGACCGGCATCGTGGGGGGGGGGGGGGGGGGGGGGGTAAAGACATCTTTGAGAGAGTCGGAGATAAAAGAGCTCAAACGTCGTGAGGGAATTGACGAGATGGAGAATTCTCCCGAGAGAGAGAGAGAGAGAGAGAGAGAGAGAGAGAGAGAGAGAGAGAGAGAGAGAGAGAGAGAGAGAGAGAGAGAGAGAGAGAGAGAGAGAGAGAGAGAGAATCAAATTTAATTTTCTTAGTGGGCTGTTGACATTTCCACCTCTTTTTACTTCCTGATGTTTATAAATTGTGCATGAATAGATTGCATCACACACACACACAACACACACACACACACACACACACACACACACACACACACACACACACACACACACACACACACACACACACACACACACACACACACACACACACACACAAACCGTTTTGTCAGCCTCTTAGGCATCATTTCCCACAACTTGAGGTAGCGCAAGTCGTCGGTGCCACTCACCTTCGCAGACTTCACAAGGGCATGTCGACTTCGTAAACCATAAAATTACCATCAAGACAGCCATCGAACTGGGACTACGTGGAATGTCTCGTCTCGTGGCTGGAGGACTTCCTGACCGAGCGACACCAAGCCACATCGTACCATCTGTACCTCCTCCTCTGACTGAAGTCACTAGGCGTCCCACCATATGAGTTCAAGAATGTTTTTACCATTTTCACTCGAGCTAACTTATGCTTCCCCACACCACGATCCTCCTCCTCACTAACAACTACACAGAGGGACCAGCTGGAGAGACCGCCGAAAAGGGGGATCGCATCATCATCCTAGACTCTTCGTACACCACCTTCCCAAGTGACCCTTAACTCGCTGAACCTGTTCACCCTCTCCAATCATAAGGCAGTTTGGCATTAAACTGTTGACACACCACCCCAGTCACCGGGACCTCATCCCCTCCGACGCCCCTCCACCACGTACCACCACACGTTCGTCATCACTGTCACCATGTACCAATCAGAACTCGTACAGACAGATGTAAGAACAGTCCTATACCTACCATTGTAAACAAAGATAATCCATGAACAAGAACATAGATGTGCGAATGAACAGCTTCGTTTTGTTTGTCATTGAGACTATGTGATGTGTCAGTTACTGTATTGCTGTAACTATTCGTCACTCAATGTTTACCTAAGTACATCATGTGCAAAACCGTAGTATTTGCTCAGTAAACATCCCTGTATGTCTGCCATTCTGTCTGTCTAGACAGCCCTCACTCACGTGCTTATCCAGCGTGTGGAAACCTCCTGTTCACCTTAATTTTAAGTTCGTGTGTGAGCAGTTAACTAGTGTCTATCATGACCCTCCAGGTCTGTATTGTCTGTAATAATTCAACACTGTATTTTCAGCCGAATGCTGCCTAAATCCAATAACCCGTTATTCGTTCATTCATTATTTATCTATATGCTTCCACTACACACACACACACACACACACACACACACACACACACACACACACACACACGTTCCAATAATGTTTTTGTTTCTGTTTATATTATCATCAGGAACTCATAATGAATCTTTTCTATCTTTGTATTTTTCACTAGGGAATCATCCTGAATTTATTGTGTTTGTTAGTTTTTAATTTTTTAACGGAATTGATAATGAATTACTGTCTCTTTTCATCGTAAATTTACTCTATTAGTTTTTTAATGTAATCTCTTTATAGATTTCTTCTGCCTGCCACTACGATTATGAATTTATTCCGTTTATTAGTTTTCCACTCGAATCTCTTTATAGATTTATGCTGTTTGATAGTTTAATACTAGTATTCCACTGCAAAGTCACTCCATTAATTAAGTTTTCCCAACTGGAATGACTTTATCAATTTATTCTGGCTATCAATTTCTCATTGCCATCTCATACTGAGTATATTTTCCACAAGTTAATTTTCCCGAGGGACTCACAAGTAATTTTGTGTCTCTGTATTTCTATATTTTTTTTTACTTAAAGCGAACACATTATGCATGGACCTCGTCCACCAGGGCCTGACCTGCGCTGGTAGGATGGCGTATGTAAATGGGCCACACGATGTAGACAGATGAGCGTACCGTTCCCCAGCGTCACCTCGGGGGGCCCCTAACAAATGAAGCAGCTTGACCAAAGGGCATGGCACTAATGCAGCTGCCGCGCTCTCTCCCCCACCAGGTAAAATGCGAGACGTGTGAGTTATGTTTGGGGATGGGTTCTTACCATCTCGCTCCCTCATTTCAGTCGAGACGAGGAGAGTATTGGTGATGCATTTATGAGAGTATATATATATATATATATATATATATATATATATATATATATATATATATATATATATATATATATATATATATATATATATATATATATATTATCCCTGGGGATTGGGGATTAAGAATACTTCCCACGTATTCCCTGCGTGTCGTAGAAAGCGACTAAAAGGGGAGGGAGCGGGGGCCTGGAAATCCTCCCCTCTCGTTTTTTTTTTTAATTTTCCAAAAGAATGAACAGAGAACGAGGCCAGGTGAGGATATTCCCTCAAAGGCCCAGTCCTCTGTTCTTAACGCTACCTTGCTAATGCGGGAAATGGCGAATAGTATGAAAGAATATATATATATATATATATATATATATATATATATATATATATATATATATATATATATATATATATATATATATATATATATATATATATATATATATATGTAACCACTCAGGATATTGAGGTTAATCACGAGTCAGTGTATGGGCGCCTAGGTCGAACGAACCTCGCTAGTCTCTTCCCTTAGTTCAGTCTTTGAGGTTGTAATACAGGAAGGGAGTATTTCCAGCCTCCATCTCTACCCCTTCCCATCTCCTCCCACCCCGCCTCTCTTAGCAACGCCCCTTGAGTCGTCACCAAGGACAGACGTGGATAGTATTCTCTCTCTCTCTCTCTCTCTCTCTCTCTCTCTCTCTCTCTCTCTCTCTCTCTCTCTCTCTCTCTCTCTCTCTCTCTCTCTCTCTCTCTCTCTCTCTCTCTCTCTCTCTCTCTCTCTCTCTCTCTCTCTCTCTCTCTCTCCACAGCGTTAAAGGGACAGACATGGAGAGGAATGAGACACAAGGATACGTGTAGCGTTGCCGGTGCACAGAGGCACAGAAGGGGACGGGGAACTGGTCTTACGGGCAGCCGTAGTGGCTCTGGGTGGCGAAAGACCTGTGAGTTCGTAGCGCCATAAAACTTATGGCAAATCGTTACAAACTGTGGACGAGAGATGATGGTATAGAGTAGATGGGGGATAGAAGAAGAGGAAGAAGAGGATGTGGAAGAAGAAGATGATGATGATGAAGAAGATGGAGAAGAAGATGAAGATGATGAAGAATGTATATCAAAGAGAACAAAAGCAGGAGGAAGAAGAAGATGATGATGATGATGATGATGATGAATGTATATCAAAGAAAACAAAGGCTTATGTGGATTCAAAACCTGAAGGGATATCGCTCGTCATCTGTTTTGCTAAGATGAAGTACATTAATGAAGGTGGCTTCATTTTCGGTGTCCAGTGAGATAAGGGAGATAACTGAAGAAGATTTTGTGATGGAAAATGCAGCATTCTTTATCTTTTTTACAAGACACTTGGCTATTGGACGAACAGTCTTCTGTTTCTGACAAACACCTGCGAAACGCAAGATGATATATAGTTTCGTCGTTTGGTTGAGTTTCATTCCACTGAAACAGAGAACAACACTTCATTCCAAATAGAAAGTCTGTCTGGAAATTTTACGGGAGTTTTATATATGATTTTGAAGTGTAATAGTGATATTAGTAAGAAAGGTAAATAGGGATTTCACACATTATACTGACTCTTATACTCACTAGAAAAATGTTTCATGAAAAATGGTGACGTTGATGCGTTTATCAAATACTCATATACGGGTTGTAGAACATAGTGGGGTGAAGATAGAGACTTATTACTCTGTACAGAATCATGCATGTGGTTGGCTGTCATGTCTACACGGCATCTTGGTGCATGATGGCGGACCCTGTTGGGAAGACGTACCCAAGACAATGGACTTGATTCTCCTTAAGTAAGACGAGGAAAAAAATATCTCGGATGGACGTGTGCTTAAGACAGAAAAATGATGACATAGGTCTGTGAAAGGATATTGAGGACATTGATGTCTGCGTCAGAGCAAAGTCGTATCACACTACGAGGCCATTATGTCCTGATGAACAGCTGAACATAAAGGCTTTTGTTAAAATTAATGGTAAATGGCATTAGTGAGAATGATTTGTGAAAGCTAGTGATGAAGGGTATTTTGCAAATAGCACTGGTGTAAAGGCATTTGTGAGAAGTGATGGTGAAGAACGCAATGGTCAAGGGCATTTGTAAAAGGCTTTCGTAAAAATGGCCTCACCTAATGTCTCTTTTTCTGCCTTCGTTCGGTCAGTTGTCATATACTATACTGTTCATCTGCATACAGCAACACAGTCCAACACACTCTACATCTTAACTGTATACTCAACAGAAGCTATGGTTCAGGCACACACTTCAACACATTCTAGATCTTAAACTCTGCTCGCCAGAACCTTCAACACACTTTAAATCTTAACTGTATATACGCGACAGATGCAATGGTTTGGTCACAACCTCCAACGCACTCTACACCTTGACCTTTGCTCGACAGAACTTTCAACACACTCTAGATATCAACTGTATAATCGACAGAAGCTAGAGCACAGCCACGCACTCCAACACACTCTACGTCTGTGTCTAGAGATTAATTTCCGTGGTTCGCCGGCTGTGGAAAAGTCCAACAATGGGAAATAATTCCCAGAAACCGGCCCCCCATCTCCCGCCACACAAAGGGTCGAGTTCTGACGGATATGACTGAATCCCATGGCATCTATGACACCTGATTGGCTCACAATAAGAAGCATAATTGAATCCGTTTTAAGGAACGGATTCAGCGGCAAGATCCGCCTGGCGGGGGAAGATCTGACGTTTATACAGAAAAGTCTGGCCAGTCGAGGGTAAAATGCCTTGATGTGCCTGACGGTGGTGAAGGCAGGAGCCAATCCCTGGTAAGTCCTTTACCTATAAAATTATCGTAATTACTCGGTGTTTGATTTGAATGGTTTGTCATCTCTTCCTGTGGTGAATGTTTCCTTACTTCAATGTTGCTTGTATGTGTCCCTACGTTTACCTTTCGTGATGTCTTGCTTGAAGATCTGTATTTTAAAATCCCATACGTAGAGATGTTACATCAAATATCTAAACTATTCAATATTCAATAAATGAACTGAAAAGTTCAATTTGCGTCCACACTTATTCACGTAAAGTATGATTGGGTGATCATGATTGTGCACATGATCCATGAACTGGAGGTCATTTCTCAGACAAGCCTGGAGCGATTTCGTGAACAATCGACACAAGGAGAGAGTAATTGTTTGTCTCAAATTTTGGCTCATTTGCCATTCCACCAAATGCAATCAATTGGCTACGTGTTGCTCCTACATATGTGTTGTCTACTTGTATGTTCTCTAGTTACATTTCTAGATAAGTGTTGTCTATATAGATGCTTTCTACATCTATGTTTCTACACAAGTCTTGTCTATATACATGCTTTCTACATCTATGTTTCTAGATATGTGTTGTCTATATGCATGCTTTCTACATCTATGTTTCTAGATATGTGTTGTCTATATATGTGTTTTCTACATCTATGTTTCTAGATAAGTGTTGTCTATATACATGCTTTCTACATCTATGTTTCTAGATATGTGTTGTCTGTATACATGCTTTCTACACCTATGTTTCTAGATATGTGTTGTCTATATACATGCTTTCTACATCTATGTTTCTAGATATGTGTTGTCTATATACATGCTTTCTCTCTATGTTTCTAGATAAGTGTTGTCTATATACATGCTTTCTACATCTATGTTTCTAGATAAGAGTTGTCTATATACATGCTTTCTACATCTATGTTTCTAGATATGTGTTGTCTATATACATGCTTTCTCTCTATGTTTCTAGATAAGTGTTGTCTATATACATGCTTTCTACATCCATGTTTCTAGATATGTGTTGTCTGTATACATGGTTTCTACGTCTATGTTTCTAGATATGTGTTGTCTGTATACATGCTTTCTACATCTATGTTTCTAGATATGTGTTGTCTATATACATGCTTTCTACATCTATGTTTCTAGATATGTGCTGTCTATATACATGCATTCTCTCTATGTTTCTAGATAAGAGTTGTCTATATACATGCTTTCTACATCTATGTTTCTAGATAAGAGTTGTCTATATACATGCTTTCTACATCTATGTTTCTAGATATGTGTTGTCTATATACATGCTTTCTACATCTATGTTTCTAGATATGTGCTGTCTATATACATGCTTTCTACATCTATGTTTCTAGATAAGAGTTGTCTATATACATGCTTTCTACATCTATGTTTCTAGATATGTGCTGTCTATATACATGCTTTCTACATCTATGTTTCTAGATATGTGCTGTCTATATACATGCTTTCTACATCTATGTTTCTAGATAAGAGTTGTCTATATACATGCTTTCTACATCTATGTTTCTAGATATGTGTTGTCTATATACATGCTTTCTACATCTATGTTTCTAGATATGTGTTGTCTATATACATGCTTTCTACATCTATGTTTCTAGATATGTGTTGTCTATATACATGCTTTCTACATCTATGTTTCTAGATATGTGCTGTCTATATACATGCTTTCTACATCTATGTTTCTAGATATGTGTTGTCTATATACATGCTTTCTACATCTATGTTTCTAGATATGTGTTGTCTATATACATGCTGTCTACATCTATGTTTCTAGATATGTGTTGTCTATATACATGCTGTCTACATCTACGTTTCTAGATATGTGTTGTTTAGATGTACTGAGCCTGGTTATGAGTTATCTAGAGGTCTGTCGTCTAGATACATGCACCACGAGTCTGCCACTCTATAGGGAGAGGAAGGTCCAATATAAGTTGACGTCCCTCTTCTCCTGAGCGAGTGAGAGTGACGCGGGAGTGTGTGAGCGAGTGAGAGTGACGCGGGAGTGTGTGAGAGAGTGAGAGTGACGCGAGAGTGTGTGAGAGAGTGAGAGTGACGCCGGAGTGTGAGAGAGTGAGAGTGACGGGGGAGTGTGTGAGAGAGTGAGAGTGACGGGGGAGTGTGTGAGAGAGTGAGAGTGACGCGGGAGTGTGTGAGAGAATGAGAGTGACGCGGGAGTGTGTGAGCGAGTGAGAGTGACGCGAGAGTGTGAGAGAGTGAGAGTGACGCGGGAGTGTGTGGGAGAGTGAGAGTGACGCGGGAGTGTGTGGGAGAGTGAGAGAGAGGCTGAGGTCATTAATGAGACAAGTATAATTACGTTGTGTCAGGCTGATAGCGGACATCAGAACAACTCCACAACACACGACAAAACTTGTGTTTGAAACTCGGGGGACGAGGGTCCGCCACCAGGACCTTGTTTACTGCCTCCATCCTACAGAGGGCACTCCACCATTGTCTGCATTCCACCATTGTCTGCACTCCACCACTGTCTGCACTCCACCACTGTCTGCACTCCACCACTGTCTGCACTCCACCATTGTCTGCACTCCACCACTGTCTGCACTCCACCATTGTCTGCACTCCACCACTGTCTGCACTCCACCACTGTCTGCACTCCACCATTGTCTGCACTCCACCACTGTCTGCACTCCACCACTGTCTGCACTCCACCATTGTCTGCACTCCACCACTGTCTGCACTCCACCACTGTCTGCACTCCACCATTGTCTGCACTCCACCACTGTCTGTACTCCACCACTGTCTGCACTCCACCATTGTCTGCACTCCACCACTGTCTGTACTCCACCACTGTCTGCACTACACCATTGTCTGCACTCCACCACTGTCTGTACTCCACCACTGTCTGCACTACACCACTGTCTGTCTGTCTGGTATTCTGTCCGACGGAAACACAAACCTGATATGGTGTTCCATTGGTTCTGTTCTCCATAGAATTTCAAGATGGACCGTCATGGCATCATGAGAGAGGGAGAGAGAGAGAGAGAGAGAGAGAGAGAGAGAGAGAGAGAGAGAGAGAGAGAGAGAGAGAGAGAGAGAGAGAGAGAGAGAGAGAGAGAGAGAGAGAGAGATTAAACCAGGCAACACTGGTGTAATAAAACACGACGCCAAAAGATCTTGGTGACCTCATCCTTCGGCTCAAGTCCCACTTAGCCTTCCTCAGCGTCATTCTGGAGATGAACTCTCCTCTCCTCGTCTTCTGCCACGTCAGTCTCAGACTTTGAGCAGAAAGCTTCTCAGAGACGCATCTTGTTTACTGAGGTCAAACTGAAACTGAATCACATAGGCTTTGCTTCTCCAGATCTTCGGAAGTCGTTTAAACTGCTGTTAAATTAAATCAAGGAACTGAAAACTTTATCTATATATATATATATATATATATATATATATATATGTATATATATATATATATATATATATATATATACATATATATATATATATATATATATATATATATATATATATATATATATATATATATATATATATATATATACATTTTATATATATATATATATATATATATATATATATATATATTTTTTTTTTTTTTTTTTTTTTTTTTTATACTTTGTCGCTGTCTCCCGCGTTTGCGAGGTAGCGCAAGGAAACAGACGAAAGAAATGGCCCAACCCCCCCCCCCCCCCATACACATGTACATACACACGTCCACACACGCAAATATACATACCTACACAGCTTTCCATGGTTTACCCCAGGCGCTTCACATGCCTTGATTCAATCCACTGACAGCACGTCAACCCCTGTATACCACATGACTCCAATTCACTCTATTCCTTGCCCTCCTTTCACCCTCCTGCATGTTCAGGCCCCGATCACACAAAATCTTTTTCACTCCATCTTTCCACCTCCAATTTGGTCTCCCTCTTCTCCTCGTTCCCTCCACCTCCGACACATATATCCTCTTGGTCAATCTCTCCTCACTCATTCTCTCCATGTGCCCAAACCATTTCAAAACACCCTCTTCTGCTCTCTCAACCACGCTCTTTTTATTTCCACACATCTCTCTTACCCTTACGTTACTTACTCGATCAAACCACCTCACACCACACATTGTCCTCAAACATCTCATTTCCAGCACATCCATCCTCCTGCGCACATCTCTATCCATAGCCCACGCCTCGCAACCATACAACATTGTTGGAACCACTATTCCCTCAAACATACCCATTTTTGCTTTCCGAGATAATGTTCTCGACTTCCACACATTTTTCAAGGCTCCCAAAATTTTCGCCCCCTCCCCCACCCTATGATCCACTTCCGCTTCCATGGTTCCATCCGCTGACAGATCCACTCCCAGATATCTAAAACACTTCACTTCCTCCAGTTTTTCTCCATTCAAACTCACCTCCCAATTGACTTGACCCTCACCCCTACTGTACCTAATAGCCTTGCTCTTATTCACATTTACTCTCAACTTTCTTCTTCCACACACTTTACCAAACTCAGTCACCAGCTTCTGCAGTTTCTCACATGAATCAGCCACCAGCGCTGTATCATCAGCGAACAACAACTGACTCACTTCCCAAGCTCTCTCATCCCCAACAGACTTCATACTTGCCCCTCTTTCCAGGACTCTTGCATTTACCTCCCTAACAACCCCATCCATAAACAAATTAAACAACCATGGAGACATCACACACCCCTGTCGCAAACCTACATTCACTGAGAACCAATCACTTTCCTCTCTTCCTACACGTACACATGCCTTACATCCTCGATAAAAACTTTTCACTGCTTCTAACAACTTGCCTCCCACACCATATATTCTTAATACCTTCCACAGAGCATCTCTATCAACTCTATCATATGCCTTCTCCAGATCCATAAATGCTATATACAAATCCATTTGCTTTTCTAAGTATTTCCCACATACATTCTTCAAAGCAAACACCTGATCCACACATCCTCTACCACTTCTGAAACCACACTGCTCTTCCCCAATCTGATGCTCTGTACATGCCTTCAACCTCTCAGTCAATACCCTCCCATAGAATTTACCAGGAATACTCAACAAACTTTTACCTCTGTAATTTGAGCACTCACTCTTATCCCCTTTGCCTTTGTACAATGGCACCATGCACGCATTCCGCCAATCCTTAGTCACCTCACCATGAATCATACTTACATTAGATACCCTTACCAATCAGTCAACAATACAGTCACCCCCTTTTTTAATAAATTCCATTGCAATACCATCCAAACCCGCTGCCTTGCCGGCTTTCATCTTCCGCAAAGCTTTTACTACCTCTTCTCTGTTTACCAAATCATTTTCCCTAACCCTCTCACTTTGCACACCACCTCGACCAAAACACCCTATATCTGCCACTCTATCATCAAACGCATTCAACAAAGCTTCAAAATACTCACTCCATCTCCTTCTCACATCTCCACTCCTTGTTATCACCTCCCCATTAGCCCCCTTCACTGAAGTTCCCATTTGTTCCCTTGTCTTACGCACATTATTTACCTCCTTCCAAAACATCTTTTTATTCTCCCTAAAATTTGATGATACTCTCTCACCCCAACTGTCATTTGCCTTCTTTTTCACCTCTTGCACCTTTCTCTTGACCTCCTACCTCTTTCTTTTATACATCTCCCACTCATTTGCATTTTTTCCCTGCAAGAATAGTCCAAATGCCTCTCTCTTCTGTTTCACTAATAATCTTACTTCTTCATCCCACCAAACACTACAGTTTCTAATCTGTCCACCTCCCACACTTCTCATGCCACAAGCATCTTTTGCGCAAGCCGTTACTGCTTCCCTAAATAAATCCCATTGCTCCCCCACTCCCCTTTCCTCCTTTGTTCTCACCTTTTTCCATTCTGTACCCAGTCTCTCCTGGTACTTCCTCACACAAGCCTCCTTCTCAAGCTCACTTACTCTCACCACTCTCTTCACCCCAACATTCTCTCATCTTTTGTGAAAACCTCTACAAATCTTCATCTTCGCCTCCACAAGATAATGATCAGACATCCCTCCAGTTGCACCTCTCAACACATTTACATCCAAAAGTCTCTCTTTAGTGCGATCTGGCAGCGGATGGAACCATGGAAGCGGAGGTGGATCATAGGGTGGGGGAGGGGGCGAAAATCCTGTGAGCCTTGAAGAATGTGTGGAAGTCGAGAAACATAATCTCGGAAAGCAAAAATGGGTATGTTTGAAGGAATAGTGGTTCCAACAATGTTCTATGGTTGCGAGGCGTGGGCTATGAATAGAGTTGTGTGAAGGGGGGTGGATGTGCTGGAAATGAGATGTTTGAGGACAATGTGTGGTGTGAGGTGGTTTGATCGAGTAAGTAATGTAAGGGTAAGAGAGATGTGTGGAAATAAAAAGAGCGTGGTTGAGAGAGCAGAAGAAGGTGTTTTGAAATGGTTTGGGCACATGGAGAGAATGAGTGAGGAAAGATTGACCAAGAGGATATATGTGTCGGAGGTGGAGAGAACGAGGAGAAGTGGGAGACCAAATTGGAGGTGGAAAGATGGAGTGAAAAAGATTTTGTGTGATCGGGGCTTGAACATGCAGGAGGGTGAAAGGCGGGCAAGGAATAGAGTGAATTGGATCGATGTGGTATACCGGGGTTGACGTGCTGTCAGTGGATTGAATCAGGGCATGTGAAGCGTCTGGGGTAAACCATGGAAAGTTGTGTGGGGCCTGGATGTGGAAAGGGAGCTGTGGTTTCGGGCATTATTGCGTGACACCTGGAGACTGAGTGTGAACGAATGGGGCCTTTATTGTCTTTTCCTAGTGCTACCTCGCACACATGAGGGGGGAGGGGGATGGTATTCCATGTGTGGCGAGGTGGCGATGAGAATGAATAAAGGCAGACAGTGTGAATTGTGTGCATGGGTATATATGTATGTGTCTGTGTGTGTATATATATGTGTACATTGAGATGTATAGGTATTATATTTGCGTGTGTGGGCGTGTGTGTGTGTACATTGTGTATGGGGGTGGGTAGGGCCATTTCTTTCGTCTGTTTCCTTTCGCTACCTCGCAAACGCGGGAGACAGCGACAAAGCAAAATAATAAATATATATATATATATATATATATATATATATATATATATATATATATATATATATATATTTCTTTTTTTCTTTCATACTAATCGCCATTTCCCGCGTTACCGAGGTAGCGTTAAGAACAGAGGACTGGGCCTTTGATGGAATATCCTCACCTGGCCCCCTTCTCTGTTCCTCCTTTTGGAAATCTAAAAAGAAAAGAAACGAGACGGGAGGATTTCCAGCCAACCACTCCTATATATATATATATATATATATATATATATATATATATATATATATATATATATATATATATATATATATATATATATATACACATAAGTATACGTATGTAAGTAGGAGAGATGACCAGAGAGCGTTATTGGATTACGCGTTAATTGACAGGCGCGCGAAAGAGAGACTTTTGGATGTTAATGTGCTGAGAGGTGCAACTGGAGGGATATCTGATCATTATCTTGTGGAGGCTAAGGTGAAGATTTGTATGGGTTTTCAGAAAAGAAGAGTGAATGTTGGGGTGAAGAGGGTGGTGAGAGTAAGTGAGCTTGGGAAGGAGACTTGTGTGAGGAAGTACCAGGAGAGACTGAGTACAGAATGGAAAAAGGTGAAAACAATGGAAGTAAGGGGAGTGGGGGAGGAATGGGATGTATTTAGGGAATCAGTGATGGATTGCGCAAAAGATGCTTGTGGCATGAGAAGAGTGGGAGGTGGGTTGATTAGAAAGGGTAGTGAGTGGTGGGATGAAGAAGTAAGATTATTAGTGAAAGAGAAGAGAGAGGCATTTGGATGATTTTTGCAGGGAAAATATGCAACTGAGTGGGAGATGAATAAAAGAAAGAGACAGGAGGTCAAGAGAAAGGTGCAAGAGATGAAAAAGAGGGCAAATGAGAGTTGGGGTGAGAGAGTATCATTAAATTTCAGGGAGAATAGAAAGATGTTCTGAAAGGAGGTAAATAAAGTGCGTAAGACAAGGGAGCAAATGGGAACTTCAGTGAAGGGCGCAAATGGGAAGGTGATAACAAGTAGTGGTGATGTGAGAAGGAGATGGAGTGAGTATTTTGAAGGTTTGTTGAATGTGTTTGATGATAGAGTGGCAGATATAGGGTGTTTTGGTCGAGGTGGTGTGCAAAGTGAGAGGGTTAGGGAAAATGATTTGGTAAACAGAGAAGAGGTAGTAAAAGCTTTGCGGAAGATGAAAGCCGGCAAGGCAGCAGGTTTGGATGTTATTGCAATGGAATTTATTAAAAAAAGGGGGTGACTGTATTATTGACTGGTTGGTAAGGTTATTTAATGTATGTATGACTGATGGTGAGGTGCCTGAGGATTGGCGGAATGCGTGCATAGTGCCATTGTACAAAGGCAAAGGGGATAAGAGTGAGTGCTCAAATTACAGAGGTATAAGTTTGTTGAGTATTCCTGGTAAATTATATGGGAGGGTATTGATTGAGAGGGTGAAGGCATGTACAGAGCATCAGATTGGGGAATAGCAGTGTGGTTTCAGAAGTGGTAGAGGATGTGTGGATCAGGTGTTTGCTTTGAAGAATGTATGTGAGAAATACTTAGAAAAGCAAATGGATTTGTATGTAGCATTTATGGATCTGGAGAAGGCATATGATAGAGTTGATAGAGATGCTCTGTGGAAGGTATTAAGAATATATGGTGTGGGAGGCAAGTTGTTAGAAGCAGTGAAAAGTTTTTATCGAGGATGTAAGGCATGTGTACGTGTAGGAAGAGAGGAAAGTGATTGGTTCTCAGTGAATGTGGGTTTGCGGCAGGGGTGTGTGATGTCTCCATGGTTGTTTAATTTGTTTATGGATGGGGTTGTTAGGGAGGTGAATGCAAGAGTTTTGGAAAGAGGGGCAAGTATGAAGTCTGTTGTGGATGAGATAGCTTGGGAAGTGAGTCAGTTGTTGTTCGCTGATGATACAGCGCTGGTGGCTGATTCATGTGAGAAACTGCAGAAGCTGGTGACTGAGTTTGGTAAAGTGTGTGAAAGAAGAAAGTTAAGAGTAAATGTGAATAAGAGCAAGGTAATTAGGTACAGTAGGGATGAAGGTCAAGTCAATTGGGAGGTGAGTTTGAATTGAGAAAAACTGGAGGAAGTAAAGTGTTTTAGATATCTGGGAGTGGATCTGGCAGCGGATGGAACCATGGAAGCGGAGGTGGATCATAGGGTGGGGGAAGGGGCGAAAATCCTGAGAGCCTTGAAGAATGTGTGGAAGTCGAGAACATTATCTCGGAAAGCAAAAATGGGTATGTTTGAAGGAATAGTGGTTCCAACAATGTTGTATGGTTGCGAGGCGTGGGCTATGGATAGAGTTGTGCGCAGGAGGATGGATGTGCTGGGAAATGAGATGTTTGAGGACAATGTGTGGTGTGAGGTGGTTTGATCGAGTGAGTAACGTAAGGGTAAGAGAGATATGTGGAAATAAAAAGAGCGTGGTTGAGAGAGCAGAAGAGGGTGTTTTGAAGTGGTTTGGGCACATGGAGAGAATGAGTGAGGAAAGATTGACCAAGAGGATATATGTGTCGGAGGTGGAGGGAACGAGAAGAGGGAGACCAAATTGGAGGTGGAAAGATGGAGTGAAAAAGATTTTGTGTGATCGGGGCCTGAACATGCAGGAGGGTGAAAGGAGGGCAAGGAATAGAGTGAATTGGAGTGATGTGGTATACCGGGGTTGACGTGCTGTCAGTGGATTGAATCAGGGCATGTGAAGCGTCTGGGGTAAACCATGGAAAGCTGTGTAGGTATGTATCTTTGCGTGTGTGGACGTATGTATATACATGTGTATGGGGTGGGTTGGGCCATTTCTTTCGTCTGTTTCCTTGCGTTACCTCGCAAACGCGGGAGACAGCGACAAAGTATAATAAAAATAAAAATATAATATAATATAATGATATATATATATATATATATATATATATATATATATATATATATATATATATATATATATATATATATATATATATAGTGGGAATGTCGCACATATACATTTACAGAAAATGTTTATACATATACGGTGAGGATGTTGAACATATACATTTGTAGGGGATGATGATCATATACATTGGTTAGGGATGCTTGAACACATGACTAGAAGGGACCTCACTTTTCGTAATGGTGTGTAGATACACTGACCATATACATTTGAAGACCACGCTGAACATATATATTAAAAGACGACGGAGACCATATACATTTGAAGACCCTGCAGAACATATACATTCGAAAACGATAGCAGAACATATACATTTGAAGACGGCGCAAGAACATATAAATTTGCAGATGACGCAAGAACATATACATCTGAAGACGATGCTGAACATGTACATTTGAAGATGACGCAAGAACATATACATTTGAAGACGACGCTGAACATATATATTTAAAGACGACGGTGACCATATACATTTGAAGACGACGCAAGAACATATAGATTTGCACACGACGCAAGAACATATACATTTGAAGACGACGCTGAACATATACATTTGAAGATGACGCAAGAACATATAAATTTGCAGACGACGCAGGAACATATACATCTGAAGACGATGCTGAACATATACATCTAAAGACGACGGTGACCATATACATTTGAAGATGACGCAAGAACATATATATCTGCAGACGACATAAGAACATATATACACACTGGGAGGGAGGAATGTGTATTGGTCGTGGGTGGAGAGGCGGAAAGCTTATACATAACTGTTTACCGCGAGGGTCCAATTGCGCTGTACGATAGTTTACCTTACTGAAGCTATTGTTTACGGTGATTGGTTCTCTGGTGGCTGGAACAACAGAGACCACAGGCTTACTGGAGAGAGAGAGAGAGAGGGAGAGAGAGAGAGAGAGAGAGAGAGAGAGAGAGAGAGAGAGAGAGAGAGAGAGTGTATTTTTCTTTTTTTGGGGGGGGCTAAATGGTTGCCTACACCCAGTAAGTTGTTATCTGCTTATTTATCTGTTTTATTTACACACACACACACACACATACACACACACACACACACACACACACACACCATCCTAAGCCACGTATCGGCTTATCCAGCCTGGGTTGGTTGTGGGCCGACCGCATCGCCCGGAGACTCACACCTTTGTGTGGGGCTTGAGTTACCCCGTGCTGACCTATGGTCAACAACGCTAACCACTACGTCACGTAGACCAAATTTTTTTTTTTTTTAAATTTCCTGGAAACATTAATCAGTGCCCCCCAATAACCCCCCACTCTCTCCATGTTATAGTCTCATTCATAGCAATTCCTCGATGGCCACTGACGAAACACCACAATCGAGAAATGGAAGTTGAATATCAGCTTCAATCATCGTGAGCCATCTTATCTGAAGCTTCATAAAAGAAAACGTAAAAAAATGAAAACAAAATCTTGGGCTGAGAGTCGGTAGGTGACTGGGTGAACCTTGGTTATGGCAATATGCTAAAGCTTGGTAGTGGGAGGGAAGAGGACAGCAGCGGCTTTTATTCCGGCACGTTAGCTGCTTCTGCCGCTGGTGAGGGCGTCAAGTGCTGTGGTGGCCACAGCCGTGAGCCAGCACAGGTTTTAAGCGAGGTTGTCAGCGTCGTAACGAGGTCATTCTCGGTGTTCCCTCTGCCGGCAACATCCGCCACGCACACAGAGAGACACACACACACACACACACATACATACACACACACACACACACACACACGCACACAAATTTACTTATGTCTCTCTGGCTTCCAATATATATATATATATATATATATATATATATATATATATATATATATATATATATATATATATATATATATATACATATATATACACGAATAAAGTGTATATGAACGCGCACCTTCATAGAACATACAAATCTCCAACAGCCAGGATCGAACCCGGGACCCTTGTGCAAGAGGCGGGAAACTAACCGCTAGGCTATGGGCCTGGCTAATAGGAAATAACTATTCGAATACAATGTACTCGAATACCCTTCGTCTCACGTTGGTGAGCAACGGGGTCTACACTGGTTATTTCCCAACAGGCGCACATAGCCAGCAGATAGCATTTTACCGAACCTAACTGTACAACGTGGAAGTATATGAATACGAATAAGTACATAGTATTCGAATACTTATTTCCTATTAGCCAGGCCCATAGCCTAGCGGTAGCATTCCCGCCTGTGGCACAGGGGTCCCGGGTTCGATCCTGGCTATTAGAGATTTGTATGATACATATATATATAGGGGATAGGGGATTAAGAATACTTCCCACGTATTCCCTGCGTGTCGTAGAAGGCGACTAAAAGGGGAGGGAGCGGGGGGCTGGAAATCCTCCCCTCTCTTTTTTTTTTTTAATTTTCCAAAAGAAGGAACAGAGGGGGCCAGGTGAGGATATTCCAAAAAAGGCCCAATCCTCTGTTCTTAACGCTACCTCGCTATTCCGGGAAACGGCGAATAGTATGAAAAAAAAAAAATATGTGTGTGTGTGTGTATGTGTGTGTGTGATATAGACATTGCTTGATCAACATGTATCACGTGAGTAAAGCTGTTCATGCCACACGTTTAGATCGTCGAAGAAAATTCAATAAAACCCCAGTGGACAGACTATCAACAGTTGAGTCATGGCTTCATCACAGAGAGTAGCTAGTGAATCACGAAGCTCAGAACAGCCAGAGGGAGCAAGTGGCGTGCCGCAAGGATCAGTCTTGGGACCGGGTCTATTCCTCAAGGTGTCTCATTCCGCCGTATGACGCGAAGATGGGAAATAAGGCAGCCATATGAACGTCTACAGCCATTAGCTGGCATAGAGAGACTGATGGAAGACTAGGAGGTCATAGGTCGCGAGCGAAGTAGACTGATGGAACACTTGGGGGTCGAAGGTCGTGAATGAAGTAGACTGATAGAACACTTAAGGGTCAAGGGTCGTGAATGAAGTAGACTGATAGAATATTTGAGGGTCAAAGGTCGCGAATGAAGTAGACTGATAGAATATTTGGGGGTCACAGGTCGCGATCGAAGTAGACTGATAAAACACTTGGGGGTGAAAGGTCGTGAATGAAGTAGACTGATAGAACACTTATGGGCCAAGGGTCGTAAATGAAGTAGACTGATAGAATCTTTGAGGGTCACAGGTCGTGAATGAAGTAGACTGATAGAACTCTTGGGGGTCACAGGTCGTGAATGAAGTAGACTGATAGAACACTTGGTCTGGTCATAGGTCACGAATGAACTTTGATATCGGTAAGTGCAATGCTTTACATATTAGCAGTAAAAGAAAAACGTGGAATCAAACTCCATTATAAATTCTATTGAACTAAAAAAAGTAAATGAGATGTAACGAAATGGAGCAATCTCCAGTGGACCCAAGACCAATTAAGCAGTGCGTGGAAGTGGTTTGAAAAAAAGGGAAAACAATATTTTATCTTTACTGGTGAGGCAATCGAACTGGTGTTTAAGAAACTGATCCACATTCTGTCACAATGCACTATTGTTATCCCCATCTTGAATGCTACGCGCTCAGTTCTGGTTATCCCAACATGTAGAGAGAGGGAGAAAAGGAGAGAGAGAGAGAGAGAGAGAGAGAGAGAGAGAGAGAGAGAGAGAGAGAGAGAGAGAGAGAGAGAGAGAGAGAGAGAATGCAGGGGGGCGAACTCCCAAGATGATTTCCGGATTGAGAAACTGATCCTCTGAGATTCGACTGGATGAATTTAAACTTGTTTAGCTTAGAAAAAAAAATGGTTGAGAGGGGATCTGATACAGTTATTCTGATTTGTTAAAGGCATTGGAAACCTCGATATGAAACAGCTGTCTAAGGCCAGAATAAGGCAAAGTATCTACTCTCTTTTTTTTTCTTCAACAGGATACTAATACATGAAGAGGATTCATCGCTAAATGCAGCACCAGAGATACGTTTGAAAACACAATGGACCCCCGTGGTGTAGCGCTTAGCGTTCCTGACCGTGACGCATTCATGGGCCGCCCCATGTCGAGCGAGGGCATAGGTTCGAATCCTGGTTGCGGCAGTCGGCCCATAGTCAACCCAGCTGTTCATCCTCCTCTAGGGGGTTGGTCGATAAACTGGGTACCTGACTCAGGCTGTGTGTGTGTGTGTAGCTTTGATGAGATGGCCTGGTTTAGGGCCTATGTTGCCCGTGCTGTCTCAAGTAACATGAGAAAAAACACCCCCTTGTACTTGTCTCTTCCCAGCATCTTAGTCTCTGTTCCTTTGATGTGCCTCACATATATCCCAATAGCCTTGAGAGATCCCAGTGAAGCATTAGTGTCTACATTTCCTATTTCCTTGCATAGCAATCAAGACTTTAATGGTCGTTCTCAAGTGGGGGGGGGATCATCATTATGAACAGAGGATTGATAATAAGGGTCAAGTTTACTATCGCAAAAGGTTAAATTATTGTTCTTAAGGTTACTAGAGTACATGTGTCAGTGTGTTTGTAATTACACATTTGTAATTACCTATTGGTGTGGTACAGGAGATATTCCCACACTCCATCGCTTGAACATTCTCTGTTATCACTCAACTTTCCTAACTCCTGTAAGCTCTCTGCATTCACGACTTCATCATTCATATTATTCCATTCATCCGCTATTCTCATTTTCTTCAAGTACTTCTTTATATCTTTGTTTCCTGTTTCATCTTATGCTTTAACCTCTGGGTGTGCCCTCTTTACATCTTCATACAGGATATGAACAGTTTGCCACATATACACATCCTTTATTCATGAATGCATTCGTGATTTACCGACGAGGATTTGGATACATGCCAGCAGACACTTTACCTCCCTCACACTTCTCCTTAAGTGAGGCTCAAGCGACGGGGTGGATGCAATATCGATCCTCAAACTCCTTCACACACACACACACACACACACACACACACACACACATACACACGCACACACAACCACCATTGCCACTCCAACTCCCACAACCACTACCACCACCACAACCACCACCACTACCACCACCACAACCACCACCACTACCACCACCACAACCACCACTACCACCACTACCACCACTACCACTACCACCACTACCACCACCACAACCACCACCACTACCACCACCACAACCACCACCACTACCACCACCACAACCACCACCACTACCACCAGCTCAGACGACCATTAGCTCCGCCTCAGCGGAAATTAACCAACATCCAATTTCCTGCTGTTGTATATCTCACCTGCCTGGTGTTGTAGTCCACACACCTGCCCTGGTACTGACCCTCCACACCTGCCTGGTGTTGTAGTCCACACACCTGCCCTGGTACTGGCCCTCCACACCTGCCTGGTGTTGTAGTCCACACACCTGCCCTGGTACTGACCCTCCACACCTGCCTGGTGTTGTAGTCCACACACCTGCCCTGGTACTGGCCCTCCACACCTGCCTGGTGTTGTAGTCCACACACCTGCCCTGGTACTGACCCTCCACACCTGCCTGGTGTTGTAGTCCACACACCTGCCCTGGTACTGACCCTCCACACCTGCCTGGTGTTGTAGTCCACACACCTGCCCTGGTACTGGCCCTCCACACCTGCCTGGTGTTGTAGTCCACACACCTGCCCTGGTACTGACCCTCCACACCTGCCTGGTGTTGTAGTCCACACACCTGCCCTGGTACTTGTGGTACACTGCACCTGTACCGCGCGAAAATGAGCTTAAATTCTGTAGGAAAATGTGATCACGACTCACCTTCACTCTCTCTCTCTCTCTCTCTCTCTCTCTCTCTCTCTCTCTCTCTCTCTCTCTCTCTCTCTCTCTCTCTCTCTCTCTCTCTCTCTCTCTCTCTCTCTCTCTCTCTCTCTCCTGGAGCAGTATATACAGGGAGGGGTCAGTTGTCGGCTGGGTAAGCGAACAGACCACTTCTGTGGATGACAAGAGTCATTCCCTCGGCCCAGGGCAGCTTGTCTTTCGTGCACAGACATGCAAGGCTGAGTGAGCGGGGCGACACACACACACACACACACACACACACACACACACACACACACCACAGTTCAAACAGCAGTCGTCCACCTTCATCCAATCATCTCTCGCCGATCCGTTCCTGGTTTTATGGGGACAAAAACATTGGCCGAATTTGCCGGTTAAATTGACTTTAGCAACACACTACAAACAGCGGAGTGATGTCCCATGGGACAATATTTGCCCCCCGGCCCAAGACACACTCCCAGGGACCTCCGTCATGGGTAGAATATACTGGGATATAGATATATCCCAGTCGTATATGACAAGAATAAACTGGAGAAAAGATCAGCAAGAATCATGGACAGATTACAATGGGAACAATGCTTCGTGACGGGAATGAAACAGAAAAAATCGGTCACGAAGAATGAAACAGAAAAAATCGGTCACGAAGAATGAAACAGAAAAAATCGGTCACGAAGAATGAAACAGAAAAAATCGGTCACGAAGAATGAAACAGAAAAAATCGGTCACGAAGAATGAAACAAAAAAAAATCGGTCACGAAGAATGAAACAGAAAAAATCGGTCACGAAGAATGAAACAGAAAAAATCGGTCACGAAGAATGAAACAGAAAAAATCGGTCACGAAGAATGAAACAAAAAAAAATCGGTCACGAAGAATGAAACAGAAAAAATCGGTCACGAAGAATGAAACAGAAAAAAATCGGTTAAATTCAGAATAAACTTGAAAGAAAATCGTTCATGGTAAGAAGAGGTGGATGATGTTCATGGAAAAGAATAAACTAGAGAAAAAGATCAGACAACAAATGGGAGTTTATTCTCTAGGATCTAGAGGCGCTGCTGTCTAGATTTCTAGACATTCCACTAGGATTGTTAGAAGGTAATTGTTTGCAAAGAAAGAAAGAAAATGTTCAGTATCACGTTTTCTTCACAAGTTAATGATGGTATCACTAATTGTATGAGTTGCTGAGGGCAATTACTGATCACTTAAGCTGGCCATTGAGATATGTTTACGTGATGGTAAATCTATGTATAAGTATACTTAATGGTCGGCACTACTTAAATGCCTATTCTACACTGTCTTATCCCGTCTTGTGACAATCTGTCTACTGAATCTCCCTATCTGTCCCCTCCTGTATCCACTCGTTCCTAATATGTCCCTCTCTACTTCGTCCTGTGACCATCTATCCGTCACATGTCTCTCCCTGTCCCGTCCAGTGATCATCTATCCATCTGATGTCCCTCCCTGCCCCATCCCGTGACCATCCATCCATCACAAGTCCCTCCCTGTCTCGTCCCGTGACCATTTATCTATGACGTCCCTCCGTGCCCCGTCCCGTGACCATCCATCTATGACGTCTCTCCCTGCCCCGTCCCGCGACCATCCATCTATGACGTCCCTCCCTGCCCCGTCCTGTGACCATCCATGCATCACACGTCCCTCCCCGCCCCGTCCTGTGACCATCCATCCATCACAAGTCCCTCCCCGCCCCGTCCCGTGACCATCCATCTATGACATGTCCCTCTTCGTCTTGTCTTATGGCCAGCCATCCGTCCCCCTCAGCACAAAGCCGTCACTACCATACATCAGTTCGCGTGGCGCGGGTCCAGACGAGCTGTGAGGTAGCTGACCATCTGAAGACGGAGTCCCGGGGCGCACGCACACACACACACACACACACACACACACACACAGGGCTGATGCTGTGAGACACAGAGGAAGGTGAAGGTACCTCCCTATTGTACGTGTGATACTGGCCCTTCAACACACCTCCCTCAGTACGGCTCCCTCCTCCTCCTCCCCCAGCAGGTACGTGACGAAGGTGAGGGCGTTGGAAGGAAAGACTGACTGCCCTGGTGTCCTCACCGTCAGGATATGGTCTCCTCCGCCGCCTGGAAAAAAGGCAATCTGAGTTGATGTTCTTGTCGCCCTCTCTTCTACTGAGAGTATCTCTCTCTCTCGCTCTCTCTCTCTCTCTCTCTCTCTCTCTCTCTCTCTCTCTCTCTCTCTCTCTCTCTCTCTCTCTCTCTCTCTCTCTCTCTCTCTCTCTCTCTCTCTCTCTCTCTTACATACGATCGAAGTGAATTAATGGGATCCGATGTGAGAGAAGTACTCTTTCATATCCTGTAATGGACTCAAAATTTTTAAGTGCCTTTGATGTCAAGACGTGTTGCCTGTAACGGGGAAAAACTCCCCCCCCCCCTCTCTCTCTCTCTCTCTCTCTCTCTCTCTCTCTCTCTCTCTCTCTCTCTCTCTCTCTCTCTCTCTCTCTCTCTCTCTCTCTCTCTCTCTCGCCTTCCGCTCACACTGACCACCCTCGCCAGCGATCGTCGACCAAAAAAGAGAGACAACGTCAGAGATAGATTCGTTCCTCCCCCTTCCTTAGGACTATCACAGCTTACAATGCCATATATATGTATGTATATATATATATATATATATATATATATATATATATATATATATATATATATATATATATATATATATATTTTCTTTCTTTCAAACTATTCGCCATTTCCCGCATTAGCGAGGTAGCGTTAAGAACAGAGGACTGGGCCTTTAGGGAATACCCTCACCTGGCCCAATTCTCTGTTTCTTCTTTTGGGTAGATAGATAGATAGATAGATAGGTAGATAGATAGATAGATAGATGTATATACACATTTTTTCCCCCTTTCTCTCAAAAATTTCACCTGGGTTCTTGACGAGCCCCGTACGAGAGAGGCAAAATGACTATATCGAAATGAAAAAGAAAATTTCCCTCGCCGAACACTTTAACACTGACACTGACGACTGTGCCCATGCATATGCAAATGAGCCAGGAGGGTAGAAAGTAAAATTTGCTTCAGGAATTAGCGATGCTAATTTGAGAGGTTAATTTGGCTGTTTTCTTTCGCGGGACTTTAGGGCTAACAGGCCGAAGGGCTCGTCAGCAGAATCAGTGAGTGATGATAATGCGAAGCCACGGTTCGTGACGAGGTTGGACCTTACACAGGGTACAATTGGTCCTTCTTGCTCATATCTTTTAATACATTATAGTCGTTTTCATATATATATATATATATATATATATATATATATATATATATATATATATATATATATATATATATATATATATATATATATATATCCCTGGGGATAGGGGAGAAAGAATACTTCCCACGTATTCCCTGCGTGTCGTAGAAGGCGACTAAAAGGGAAGGGAGCGGGGGGCTGGAAATCCTCCCCTCTCGTTTTTCTTTTTTTTTTTCCAAAAGAAGGAACAGAGAAGGGGGTCAGGTGAGTATATTCCCTCAAAGGCCCAGTCCTCTGTTCTTAACGCTACCTCGCTATCGCGGGAAATGGCGAATAGTATGAAAAAATATATATATATATATATATATATATATATATATATATATATATATATATATATATATATATATATATATACATATATATATATATATAAATGGATCATAGGGTGGGGGAGGGGGCGAAAATTCTGGGGGCCTTGAAGAATGTGTGGAAGTCGAGAACATTATCTCGGAAAGCAAAAATGGGTATGTTTGAAGGAATAGTGGTTCCAACAATGTTGTATGGTTGCGAGGCGTGGGCTATGGATAGAGTTGTGCGCAGGAGGATGGATGTGCTGGAAATGAGATGTTTGAGGACAATGTGTGGTGTGAGGTGGTTTGATCGAGTGAGTAACGTAAGGGTAAGAGAGATGTGTGGAAATAAAAAGAGCGTGGTTGAGAGAGCAGAAGAGGGTGTTTTGAAGTGGTTTGGGCACATGGAGAGAATGAGTGAGGAAAGATTGACCAAGAGGATATATGTGTCGGAGGTGGAGGGAACGAGGAGAAGAGGGAGACCAAATTGGAGGTGGAAAGATGGAGTGAAAAAGATTTTGTGTGATCGGGGCCTGAACATTCAGGAGGGTGAAAGGAGGGCAAGGAATAGAGTGAATTGGAGCGATGTGGTATACCGGGGTTGACGTGCTGTCAGTGGATTGAATCAAGGCATGTGAAGCGTCTGGGGTAAACCATGGAAAGCTGTGTAGGTGTGTATATTTGCGTGTGTGGACGTATGTATATACATGTGTATGGGGGGGGGGGGGGGGGGGGGGGCCATTTCTTTCGTCTGTTTCCTTGCGCTTCCTCGCAAACGCGGGAGACAGCGACAAAGTATAATAAAAAAAAAAATAATATATATATATATATATATATATATTATATATATATATATATATATATATATATATATATATATATATATATGTATATGTATATATATATATATATATATATATATATATATATATATATATATATATATATATATATATATATATATATATATATATATATATATATATATATATATATGAAAACGACTAAAATGTATTAAAAGATATGACCAAGAAGGACCAATTGTATATATGGTGTGGGAGGCAAGTTGTTAGAAGCAATGAAAAGTTTTTATCGAGGATGTGAGGCATGTGTACGTGTAGGAAGAGAGGAAAATGATTGGTTCTCAGTGAATGTAGGTTTGCGGCAGGGGTGTGTAATGTCTCCATGGTTGTTTAATTTGATTATGGATGGGGTTGTTAGGGAGGTGAATGCAAGAGTTCTGGAAAGAGGGGCAAGTATGTAGTCTGTTGTGGATGAGAGAGCTTGGGAAGTGAGTCAGTTGTTGTTCGCTGATGATACAGCGCTGGTGGCAGATTCGTGTGAGAAACTGCAGAAGTTGGTGACTGAGTTTGGTAAAGTGTGCGAAAGACGAAAGCTGAGAGTAAATATGAATAAGAGCAATGTAATTAGGTACAGTAGGGTGGAGGGACAAGTCAATTGGGAGGTAAGTTTGAATGGAGAAAAACTGGAGGAATTGAAGTGTTATAGATATCTGGGAGTGGATTTGGCAGCGGATGGAACCATGGAAGCGGAAGTGAATCATAGGGTGGGGGAGGGAGCGAAAGTTCTGAGAGCGTTGAAAAATGAGTGGAAGTCGAGAACATAATCTCGGAAAGCAAAAATGGGTATGTTTGAAGGAATAGTGGTTCCAACAAAGTTATATGGTTGCAAAAAGTGGGCTATGGATAGAGTTGAGTGCAGGAGGGTGGATGTGCTGGAAATGGGATGTTTGAGGACAATATGTGGTGTGAGATGGTTTGATCGAGTAAGTAATAATAGGGTAATAGAGATGTGTGGCAATAAAAAGAGTGTGTTTGAGAGAGCAGAAGAGGGTGTTTTGAAATGGTTTGGTCACATGAAGAGAATGAGTGAGGAAAGATTGACCAAGAGGATATATGAGTCAGAGGTGGAGGGAACGAGAAGTGGGAGACCAAATTGTAGGTGGAAAGTTGGAGTGAAAAAGGTTTTTAGTGATCGGGGCCTGAACATGCAGGAGGGTGAAAGGCGTGCAAGGAATAGAGTGAATTGGAACGATGTGGTATACTGGGATCGACGTGCTGTCAATGGATTGACCTAGGGCATGTGAAGCATCTGGGGTAAACCATGGAAAGTTGTGTGGGGCCTGGATGTGGAAAGGGAGCTGTGGTTTTGGTGCATAATTACATGACAGCTAGAGACTGAGTGTGAACGAATGGGGCCTTTGTTGTCTTCCTAGCGCTACTTCGCACAGATTAGGGGGGAGGGGGTTATTATATCCTGTGTGGCGGGGTGGCGATGGAAATGAATAAGGGCAGACAGTATGAATTATGTACATGTGTATATATGTATATGTCTGTGTGTGTATATATATATGCATACGTTGAGATGTATAGGTATTTATATTTGCGTGTGTGGACGTGTATGTATGTAAATACATGTGTATGATGATGGGTTGGGCCTTTCTTTCGTCTGTTTCCTTGCGCTACCTCGCTAACGCGGGAGACAGCGACAAAGGAAAGTAGATAAATAATATATATATATATATATATATATATATATATATATATATATATATATATATATATATATATATGTATATATCAGACCAAATGGGACAGAACGGGCACTTTATATGACATGCTTCATTCTTTTATCAGTAGGGTTCGAACTGCTGATTCTTGAGTACGAGGTAGTGCTACTACCCACCAAGCCAGCTGGCTGTTAGAGAGGAACCAGCTGTCTGGCTTTTCGTCATATTGGCACCGTAATTCTCTCGGGTCGATTCCCCAAGTAATGGTAACCAGTAGAAGCCTTTTGCCGAGTCGAGTGACTGGTCGACTAGTCGAGTGGCTAGTCGATCAGTCGAGTGTCTAGTTGATCAGTCGAGTGGCTGGTCGATCGGTCGAGTGACTGGTCGATGAGTCGAGTGTCTGGTCGATCAGTCGAGTGACTGGTCGATCAGTCGAGTGGCTGGTCGATCGGTCGAGTGGCTGGTCGATCAGTCGAGTGTCTGGTCGATCAGTCGAACACCACAGCTCTCAAATGTGTAATACAGGAAATCTTTTCCTAACAGTTAGAATCGCTGTTTTCTAACAGTTAGACCCATCCTTCCCTAACAGTTAGACCCACCCTTCCATAACAGTTAGACCCACCCTTCCCTAACAATTAGACCCACCCTTCCCTAACAGTTAGACCCACCCTTTCCTAACAGTTAGACCCACCCTTTCCTAACAGTTAGACCCACCCTTCCCTAACAGTTAGACCCACCCTTCCCTAACAGTTAGACCCACCCTTCCCTAACAGTTAGACCCACCCTTCCCTAACAGTTAGACCCCACCCTTCCCTAACAGTTAGACCCACCCTTTCCTAACAGTTAGACCCACCCTTTCCTAACAGTTAGACCCACCCTTCCCTAACAGTTAGACCCACCCTTCCCTAACAGTTAGACCCACCCTTCCCTAACAGTTAGGAAGCTCCTAGAGACGATACATTTTCAAAAGTGAACACTTGAACGGAAAACAAAAAACCCTCTGTGCATATAAAAACCTCTTCTACATAGAAACCCACATTAGCTCTTGATCCAAAAAAAAGATAGAAACCTTAAAAGATATAGAGAGATGTAGATAGATATAGAATGACAGCCACTTAACCTTGCCACAGTCAGAGCTAACTTGAAGGTCAACCAACCTCACAGGAAATTAGAGTCATTACGTGTGTGTGTGTGAGAGAGACCCACTTAATGCCACTCCACTCCCGCTCATGAGGGAACCATCTCATGCAGCAGCCCATTCATGGCAGCCTCCTGTTTTTTGGTCAGTATCATCCAGAAACAGGTATATCCTCTCCCCTCCCTCACCCTCAGTTCTATTCTCTCACTCCCCCCCTCACCTGTTGTCTCAACTTTCACATGAGGGAGGAGGGATGTGGGTGGGTGTTGGTTCCTTCTTCAAGCAAGCCTTCACGGCCCTGGACCAATGATATCTAAATTTTCTGTGCTGAGAGAGAGAGAGAGAGAGAGAGAGAGAGAGAGAGAGAGAGAGAGAGAGAGAGAGAGAGAGAGAGAGAGAGAGAGAGAGCGTTAGGGGCTTCTTCGGTCGAAGACTGGACGATGAGCGTGTTTACACTCACTTCTGCCCCATCCTCCTCCTGTCATTTATTGCCGTTTTCTATACCATTTCTTCTTTTCCACATTGTTTACAGCTGGTTATAGCTATTTCTCCTAGGATACAAGCCACTCGTCTTTCACTGTCCTATGATCAAGATCTCACACATTTAGAATAGGCTATGATCATTATTCTTTATTTTTCGTATTTGAAGATATAGTCTGTATGTATAGTAGCGAAGCAATATATTAAGCATTATATATATATATATATATATATATATATATATATATATATATATATATATATATATATATATATATATATATATATATATATATATATATATATATATATATATATATATATAATTATATATATATATATATATATATATATATATATATATAATATAATATATATATATATATATATATATATATATATATATATATATCAGGATATCCGTAGATGTTTTTTCAACCTTTGGACGAGCAATAACATTAGGTGGCCAAATTACCTCCTCAGGGCTGGAGACGCTAAGGACGCATCCCAGCTACGAGCTATTGGTAAGAGAAAGAGAGAGAGAGAGAGAGAGAGAGAGAGAGAGAGAGAGAGAGAGAGAGAGAGAGAGAGAGAGAGAGAGAGAGAGAGAGAGAGAGAGAGAGAGACCCTCTGGACTGGCCCAACTTCTACCCTGAAAAATAGCACTGTTATGGAGACTGACACGACCCAAATGGGTACATTACAGTCATACTCCGGGTCCGTTATAGTGAGGATCTTGGGTACGTTATAGTGAGGATCTTGGTTACGTTATAGTGAAGATCTTGGGTACGTTATAGTGAAGATCTTGGGTAGGTTATAGTGAAGATCTTGGGTACGTCATAGTGAAGATCTTGGGTACGTTATAGTGAGGACTATACAGACTGGAGAGATCACCTGGGTCCTCCTTCCTCACTTATTCTTCTGAGGACAACAAGATGGATCCGGGTCTCCAGGTTGTGAGTGGTGTCGAAATGTGGCGCTGATCTGAGGCGCTGGTTCTTCAGCTCGGATTTGGTCGGCTCCGTGACCGAGAGGAGAGAGAGAGAGAGAGAGAGAGAGAGAGAGAGAGAGAGAGAGAGAGAGAGAGAGAGAGAGAGAGAGAGAGAGTGTGTCATGGGGAAGACCCATACGGAAGCATGTAGGACAGGCACAACGGTACGCGGTGGTGTCAGACGGTACACGATGGCATATGAATGAGAAAATGACGGTACGCTGAGAGGTACATGAAGACAGGGAACTTGTGGGTGCTGGCGGGATGAATGAAAGGTGCACACAGACGCTATGGTACAAAACGGTACAGAAATGTACCAAAAGGATGATACGAAACGGTGAATGCGACCGGCTTTTCTGGGCGCTGTCGGGTTACTTACGCTGACGGTACAGAAGGGTAAAGAACGGTACAAAACGGTACAGATCGGTACAGAACGGTACAGATCGGTACAGAACGGTACAGGTCGGTACAGAACGGTACAGAATGATACAGAAGGGTACAGAAGGGTACAGTACAGCACGTTACCAGACGATATATATTTGCGAAGAATAATCAGTGGTATACTAATATTTGATATTTCACATCATTTCGAGTGTATATATATATATATTATATATATATATATATATATATATATATATATATATATATATATATATATATATATATATATATAATATATATATATATATATATTATATGTATATATATACTCAGAGCTTAGATCACTTGATGTGGCTACAAATGTATTCTAATTTATATTCCCAATGTGGAGTTGTTTTGCAGTAGTTAGTTAAATAGTTATAGTGACCCTAATTCTGTTAGAGGATAAAGCTTCTGATATATATATATATATATATATATATATATATAAATGTCTCCATGGTTGTTTAATTTGTTTATGGATGGGGTTGTTAGGGAGGTAATGCAAGAGTCTTGGAAAGAGGGGCAAGTATGAAGTCTGTTGGGGATGAGAGAGCTTGGGAAGTGAGTCAGTTGTTGTTCGCTGATGATACAGCGCTGGTGGCTGATTCATGTGAGAAACTGCAGAAGCTGGTGACGGAGTTTGGTAAAGTGTGTGGAAGAAGAAAGTTAAGAGTAAATGTGAATAAGAGCAAGGTTATTAGGTACAGTAGGGCTGAGGGTCAAGTCAATTGGGAGGTGAGTTTGAATGGTGAAAAACTGGAGGAAGTGAAGTGTTTTAGATATCTGGGAGTGGATCTGTCAGCGGATGGAACCATGGAAGCGGAAGTGGATCATAGGGTGGGGGAGGGGGCGAAAATTTTGGGAGCCTTGAAAAATGTGTGGAAGTCGAGAACATTATCCCGGAAAGCAAAAATGGGTATGTTTGAAGGAATAGTAGTTCCAACAATGTTGTATGGTTGCGAGGCGTGGGCTATGGATAGAGTTGTGCGCAGGAGGATGGATGTGCTGGAAATGAGATGTTTGAGGACAATGTGTGGTGTGAGGTGGTTTGATCGAGTAAGTAACGTAAGGGTAAGAGAGATGTGTGGAAATAAAAAGAGCGTGGTTGAGAGAGTAGAAGAGAGTGTTTTAAAATGGTTTGGGCACATGGAGAGAATGAGTGAGGAAAGATTGACCAAGAGGATATATGTGTCGGAGGTGGAGGGAACGAGGAGAAGAGGGAGACCAAATTGGAGGTGGAAAGATGGAGTGAAAAAAGATTTTGTGTGATCGGGGCCTGAAACATGCAGGAGGGTGAAAGGAGGGCAAGGAATAGAGTGAATTGGAGCGATGTGGTATACAGGGGTTGACGTGCTGTCAGTGGATTGAATCAAGGCATGTGAAGCGTCGGGGTAAACCATGGAAAGCTGTGTAGGTATGTATATTTGTGTGTGTGGACGTGTGTATGTACAAGTGTATGGGGGGGGGGTTGGGCCATTTCTTTCGTCTGTTTCCTTGCGCTACCTCGCAATACGCGGGAGACAGCGACAAAGTATAAAAAAAAAAAAAAAAAAAAAAAAAATATATATATATATATATATATATTATATATAATATATATATTATTATAATATATATATATATATTATATATTATATATATATCATATTTATATATTATAATATATATATATATATTATATATATATGGGAAAACAGAAGAAGGAGCCACGCAGGGGAGTGCTCATCCTCCTCGAAGGCTCAGAGTGGGGTGCCTAAATGTGTGTGGATGTAACCAAGATGTGAAAAAAGGAGAGATAGGTAGTATGTTTGAGGAAAGGAACCTGGATGTTTTGGCTCTGAGTGAAACGAAGCTCAAGGGTAAAGGGGAAGAGTGGTTTGGGAATGTCTGGGGAGTAAAGTCAGGGGTTAGTGAGAGGACAAGAGCAAGGGAAGGAGTAGCAATACTCCTGAAACAGGAGTTGTGGGAGTATGTGATAGAGTGTAAGAAAGTAAATTCTCGATTAATATGGGTAAAACTGAAAGTTGATGGAGAGAGGTGGGTGATTATTGGTGCTTATGCACCTGGGCATGAGAAGAAAGATCAAGAGAGGCAAGTGTTTTGGGAGCAGCTGAATGAGTGTGTTAGTGGTTTTGATGCACGAGACCGGGTTATAGTGATGGGTGATTTGAATGCAAAGGTGAGTAATGTGGCAGTTGAGGGAATAATTGGTATACATGGGGTGTTCAGTGTTGTAAATGGAAATGGTGAAGAGCTTGTAGATTTATGTGCTGAAAAAGGACTGATGATTGGGAATACCTGGTTTAAAAAGCGAGATATACATAAGTATACTTATGTAAGTAGGAGAGATGGCCAGAGAGCGTTACTGGATTACGTGTTAATTGACAGGCGTGCGAAAGAGAGACTTTTGGATGTTAATGTGCTGAGAGGTGCAACTGGAGGGATGTCTGATCATTATCTTGTGGAGGCTAAGGTGAAGATTTGTATGGGTTTTCAGAAAAGAAGAGTGAATGTTGGGGTGAAGAGGGTGGTGAGAGTAAGTGAGCTTGAGAAGGAGACCTGTGTGAGGAAGTACCAGGAGAGACTGAGTACAGAATGGAAAAAGGTGAGAACAATGGAAGTAAGGGGAGTGGGGGAGGAATGGGATGTATTTAGGGAATCAGTGATGGATTGCGCAAAAGATGCTTGTGGCATGAGAAGAGTGGGAGGTGGGTTGATTAGAAAGGGTAGTGAGTGGTGGGTTGAAGAAGTAAGAGTATTAGTGAAAGAGAAGAGAGAGGCATTTGGACGATTTTTGCAGGGAAAAAATGCAATTGAGTGGGAGATGTATAAAAGAAAGAGACAGGAGGTCAAGAGAAAGGTGCGAGAGGTGAAAAAAAGGGCAAATGAGAGTTGGGGTGAGAGAGTATCATTAAATTTTAGGGAGAATAAAAAGATGTTCTGGAAGGAGGTAAATAAAGTGCGTAAGACAAGGGAGCAAATGGGAACTTCAGTGAAGGGCGCAAATGGGGAGGTGATAACAGTAGTGGTGATATGAGAAGGAGATGGAGTGAGTATTTCGAAGGTTTGTTGAATGTGTTTGATGATAGAGTGGCAGATATAGGGTGTTTTGGTCGAGGTGGTGTGCAAAGTGAGAGGGTTAGGGAAAATGATTTGGTAAACAGAGAAGAGGTAGTGAAAGCTTTTTCGGAAGATGAAAGCCGGCAAGGCAGCAGGTTTGGATGGTATTGCAGTGGAATTTATTAAAAAAGGGGGTGACTGTATTGTTGACTGGTTGGTAAGGTTATTTAATGTATGTATGACTCATGGTGAGGTGCCTGAGGATTGGCGGAATGCGTGCATAGTGCCATTGTACAAAGGCAAAGGGGATAAGAGTGAGTGCTCAAATTACAGAGGTATAAGTTTGTTGAGTATTCCTGGTAAATTATATGGGAGGGTATTGATTGAGAGGGTGAAGGCATGTACAGAGCATCAGATTGGGGAAGAGCAGTGTGGTTTCAGAAGTGGTAGAGGATGTGTGGATCAGGTGTTTGCTTTGAAGAATGTATGTGAGAAATACTTAGAAAAGCAAATGGATTTGTATGTAGCATTTATGGATCTGGAGAAGGCATATGATAGAGTTGATAGAGATGCTCTGTGGAAGGTATTAAGAATATATGGTGTGGGAGGAAAGTTGTTAGAAGCAGTGAAAAGTTTTTATCGAGGATGTAAGGCATGTGTACGTGTAGGAAGAGAGGAAAGTGATTGGTTCTCAGTGAATGTAGGTTTGCGGCAGGGGTGTGTGATGTCTCCATGGTTGTTTAATTTGTTTATGGATGGGGTTGTTAGGGAGGTAAATGCAAGAGTTTTGGAAAGAGGGGCAAGTATGAAGTCTGTTGGGGATGAGAGAGCTTGGGAAGTGAGTCAGTTGTTGTTCGCTGATGACACAGCGCTGGTGGCTGATTCATGTGTGAAACTGCAGAAGCTGGTGACTGAGTTTGGTAAAGTGTGTGGAAGAAGAAAGTTAAGAGTAAATGTGAATAAGAGCAAGGTTATTAGGTACAGTAGGGTTGAGGGTCAAGTCAATTGGGAGGTGAGTTTGAATGGAGAAAACTGGAGGAAGTGAAATGTTTTAGATATCTGGGAGTGGATCTGGCAGCGGATGGAACCATGGAAGCGGAAGTGGATCATAGGGTGGGGGAGGGGGCGAAAATTCTGGCGGCCTTGAAGAATGTGTGGAAGTCGAGAACATTATCTCGGAAAGCAAAAATGGGTATGTTTGAAGGAATAGTGGTTCCAACAATGTTGTATGGTTGCGAGGCGTGGGCTATGGATAGAGTTGTGCGCAGGAGGATGGATGTGCTGGAAATGAGATGTTTGAGGACAATGTGTGGTGTGAGGTGGTTTGATCGAGTGAGTAACGTAAGGGTAAGAGAGATGTGTGGAAATAAAAAGAGCGTGGTTGAGAGAGCAGAAGAGGGTGTTTTGAAGTGGTTTGGGCACATGGAGAGGATGAGTGAGGAAAGATTGACCAAGAGGATATATGTGTCGGAGGTGGAGGGAACAAGGAGAAGAGGGAGACCAAATTGGAGGTGGAAAGATGGAGTGAAAAAGATATTTTTGTGATCGGGGCCTGAACATGCAGGAGGGTGAAAGGAGGGCAAGGAACAGAGTGAATTGGAGCGATGTGGTATACCGGGGCTGACGTGCTGTCAGTGGATTGAATCAAGGCATGTGAAGCGTCTGGGGTAAACCATGGAAAGCTGTGTAGGTATGTATATTTGCTTGTGTGGACGGATGTATATACAGGA
>NC_092269.1:29608342-29640842 GCF_036320965.1 Panulirus ornatus
CGATGGTCTTGTGGTGACGACCTGCTAGTCTAGGGACGAGGGATCGCTGGTGGAAGGAGGAGGTGCCGGTGGCGTGCATGGTGTAGCAGCCGTGTTACCTAGCTGTTCAGTGCGTCAGGAGGATCATTGTGTTGAGTGCCTTTTCACAAGCGGTGTGAGAAGGTCCAAGGATGATCAGGCATACCCATCTCAGCGCCTTTGCTCTCCTCCTCAGTTATGTGGTAGATACTGAGGACGACCAGCGAGGCACAGGTGAATTTTGGAGGTACGAAAGACGTGTTAGATGTGGCGTAAGGGGGACGACCCGTCGGGGAGAGGCACAGGCGAAATTTGGAGGTACGAAACTTGTATTAGATACTGTTTTGGGTCAGGTGTTCAAGAAAGGCAAGTGCCTTCATTTGACAATGAATATGGAGACGATAGCTGGGAGATCTGATGATGGTCCAGACGTGTTCCTTCCAGCTTAGTTTACCGCCCGGAGTACCTCGTGTGGGAGGACCAATTGGGCTTTGGCAGGGGCGCTGTGAGACAGTAGGAGATGAGGCAAGGTTAGGCTGACGTGCAATGGGTGAGTTCTTGTTTTGCCTGATGGTGACGTGGTTGGCGGCAGTCAAGGCTGATTTGGAAGGCAATGTGGTCGACAATGTACCCACATTTTGGAAGGCAATGTTGTCGACAATGTACCCACATTTTTGAAGGCAATGTGGTCGACAATGTACCCACATTTTGGAAGGCAATGTGGTCGACAATGTGCCCACATTGTGGAAGGCAATGTGGTCGACAATGTACCCACATTTTTGAAGGCAATGTTGTCGACAATGTGCCCACATTGTGGAAGGCAATGTGATCGACAATGTGCCCACGTTGTGAAAGGCAATGTAGTCAGAATCGTAGACGAAGTGTTATTATTAGGACTGCATCCATCAAGGCGTTATTTATACATCTGGGGGAAACACAGTCCATGGCTATATATATAGCCACTATCTCAAGACAGACGTAAAGAAAAACGCCCTCCTTTTGGGACTCTGACTGAAGATGGCCATTCGATAAGTCTCGAAACTCCTCCTGTAAAGTACCTGGAACTTTTTTTTTCCCTCCCCCTTTCTTTTTTTCTTCACCAACAACTTCTAGAGTTGGCATCGGCAGTGGAGCAGAGAATCTCCTGAAGTATCCTGAAGTATCTCATGTGAGGCGATTTGGAAAGCTGGAGGTTGCGACGCTACGCTCCCAAGGGCTCCTCCTGCAGGCAACGCTACGTACAGACGACTGGTGAAAAGTACATTCTACTTTTTATCTTACACTTATATCACTTGGGATTCAGGAATTGTTAGGAACCTCTCGTGTTGTTAAACGATTTGAGACAAGATGTGAACATGAAGTTAAACGCTTATACACACACACACACACACACACACACACACACACACACACACACACACACACACACACACACACACTCACACAAAATCACAACAGACACGTAACTTTATAAATGCTGAAAAAAAAACGTATGGAAATGGAAACACGAGATCCTGAGCGCTTTCGTGTATTAACACATCTTCAGGATCTCGTGTTTCCTTTTCCATATGTTTCTTTTTTGAGAGAGAGAAGGAAAGAAATAGAGAGAGAGAGAGAGAGAGAGAGAGAGAGAGAGAGAGAGAGAGAGAGAGAGAGAGAGAGAGAGAGAGAGAGAGAGAGAGTGATAAATCTACGAAATATCTTTAAAATGAACCACGTACGTTTAAGTTAGATAACACATAAGTCTTGCCGTTTCCGCAAAGAAGTGTGGGGGGGAGGGTGGTGTTGTATGACTCCCTCAGAGAAGTGGGGGAGGAGGGTGGTGTTGTATGACTCCCTCAGAGAAGTGGGGGAGGAGGGTGGTGTTGTATGACTCCCTCAGAGAAGTGGGGGAGGAGGGTGGTGTTGTATGACTCCCTCAGAGAAGTGGGGGAGGAGGCTGGTGTTGTATGACTCCACCACAACACCTCCACTTCTCCAAGAACCTCCTGATCGGTTGACCATAGGATGGATGTGGCTCCCTACCACACCCACAACCACCCACGTGCATGAGGGTCAGGCATCATACACCATCCTCACCTCACCACAGCTCAGGTGGACAATCTGCCACGGGGTTGGGTGGATGGAGTTGACGGCCCCACCACCAGCACCACCTTTCGTGACACTGATGACGTAATGATCAATATTGTTCGAGTGACGTGACCTTTTGATAGGAGCAGAGGCGGCGGTAGCTGGGCCGGTAGGCCAAAACGACACTGTCGAAATTCCACGCTGCTGATAACAGCTTGATGTGAGTGGATATGTGTTCTCGCGTCACACACGGCGAGAGAATTGATTGATTCCTGAGCATGACGGCCGTGTCTTCGGCGCTGGGCCATTGCGTCGCAACGTTTGCTGAGTGTTCCGTTCCGACAATGACACTGGTTTGAGTGGGTCGCCCCTTGACAGACACGCTCCAACCAATATAAGACAGTACGAGTGTCAATCAAACTTTCCTTCTTCTTATTAAACGTCTTCAGTCATTATCAATGATTCTTGGAAGACTCGGTTCAACGGTTGAGGGGATGGAATGACGAGTTTCTGGCCAGTACAAGTGAGGGAGGTGAGGAGGGAGTAATCTATCGTGAATAGTCATGTTCTTGCAGGTCTGCTAGTTGCATCCACGGATGAATATATCGATCACATTGAGTAATATAGACGTCGCTCCGCTTAGAATGATTGATCAATATAGAAGAAGAAAAGTTCCCAACATCCCTGAAGTGTAAGTGGTATAAAGTGTAAAAAAGATATAAGTATAATTAACTTTTCCCAAGTACTTTATAAGTGGCGTCGTCTGCAGGGGACTGAGGCGTCGCGTCTCAACTTGCCATACCAACTCTCCCTCCTCCTCCTCGTCTCGTTCTCCTCGTCCTCTTCGTCCGAGACTTTGAAGACGACAACAACCTACCCCATACAGAAGTTCCCTCAAACTTCACAAAGACACACAAAAAGTTTAGGGTACTTTACAAACAGGCGTTATGAGACTTATTGAATATCCATCTTCAGTCACACTTCTAAAGCGATGGCGTTTTTCTATCATGTGTCTTAACATCGTTTCTTCAATTTAACCCAGATTTACCTAAAGTATTTCTAGATTCGACAGTTGATCTTATTTCCCTCAAAAATTGAGGACTTTGTTAGACAGACATCTTACAGAAATCTAACAGCCTTATAAAAGTATCAGAGACGCTGAACGAAAAGAAGGGGGCGCATATTTGAAAGGAAAATCCATCTATTGAAGACAACATATTAATTACTCTAATTACCATAGCGTAGACAAATTCAGGTCATCTATCATCACCATTTTTTCTTTCTTAAAGTTGCACAAGGGAGAGCAGTGTTGGTAGAGTACGTGGCCGAGGTACGAGCCTACCCAGACCACACGAAGTTCCAATATTAACTTGACATAATTCATGGCAACCAGGGTTGGGGAAAGTCTTCTGAGAGTCCTGGAGAAAAATATAGGAGGGACGGGGGACGTGAAAGAAGGAGGAGAGAGAGAGAGAGAGAGAGAGAGAGAGAGAGAGAGAGAGAGAGAGAGAGAGAGAGAGAGAGAGAGAGAGAGAGAGGGGGGGGGGGGGATTGAGGACGCAGATATGGGACAGGGAGAATATGTGAGTAAAATACATAGATGTGGCTTAGTGCTTCCTCACCTTACATGGTTTAATGCCTCCGCGCCCGCAGCTGAAAGGCTGTGTGTGTGTGTGTGTGTGTGTGTGTGTGTGTGTGTGTGTGTGTGTGTGTGTGCGTGTGTGTGTGTGTGTGGTGCAGGCGGAGAGAGAGATGGAGGTGGGGGAGAGGTATGAAGAGGATGAGAGAAAGAGGAGTAATGGGAGAATAGAGATGGTGAAGAATGAGGGAAGTGGACACTACAGATAAGACTCGCTTTAGATCTGAAGTTATTGTTTGTTTGTTTGTTGTTATCTTTGCTTTTTACTTGCTCGTCTCTCTGCTGCTTTCTTCATCTCGACCATTCTCCATATTCTCTCTCTCTCTCTCTCTCTCTCTCTCTCTCTCTCTCTCTCTCTCTCTCTCTCTCTCTCTCTCTCTCTCTCTCTCTCTCTCTCTCTGTCTCTCTCTATTCTCCCCACTTACCACAATCACCCACTCCTACTCCCTATCTTTCTCCGTCTCCCTCTCCACCCCACCTTACTCACTCCACATAACCTCCTCCAGCTCTCTCCTTCCTCTCCCACCACACAAGTATTCCCCAAGTCCAGCCGAGTCTCACTTCTACAGTCTCCCCTCCGCCCCGCTTGGCTCCCCAAGACCAGCTAGCCTTAAAGCTAAGGGCATCTAGGACATCCCCTTAAGTCTCTTAGCCCCTACTGGCCCTCCTCTTGACCACCGACAGCTCCAACGACAGGAGGCTACCTGCTGCCAGCGAACACATCCACTGGCGACCAGTGAGGGACTGTGACTGGGTGGAACGCGCCTCCTGGCGTCCCTAGATGACAACAAATGCTGCTGATGGTTTGGGGAAATGACACCAGCTGGTCGGTGGCTCAGTAGGGAGTCAAGGAGGTGATCGGTCGTTTAGTGTAAGGCGTCATCTGCGTATAACAATAACCATTCCGGTAAACATCTTCGCGTCAGGTTATAAAGCTGTCGTGTAAGAGTGAATAAATGAGACAGCTCCAGTCCTGACAGTCGTACACAGACAGACAAAATGACAGACAAACAGAGGGACGACGGTACAAACAGAAAAAAAGACAGACACTGGTATACAGTGTATGTGTTTTGGTATATAACACGTGTGTTATGCACACAGTATATATATATATATATATATATATATATATATATATATATATATATATATATATATATATATATATATATATATTTATTTTCTTTTTCTTTTAAACTATTCGCCATTTCCCGCGTTAGCGAGGTAGCGTTAAGAACAGAGGACTGGGCCTTTTTTGGAATATCCTCACCTGGCCCCCTCTGATCCTTCTTTTGGAAAAAAAAAAAAAAAAGAGAGGGGAGGATTTCCAGCCCCCCGCTCCCTCCCCTTTTAGTCGCCTTCTACGACACGCAGGGAATACGTGAGAAGTATTCTTAATCCCCTATCCCCAGGGAGATATATATATATATATACATATATATATATATATATATATATATATATATATATATATATATATATATATATATATATATATATATATATATATATATATATTTATATATATATATATTTGTATATATATTCTATCATACGGTATATGTAACATCAGGACTCATATGCATCATCTCTGTAATCCTAGAGCAAGACGGTACGGTCCTTGAGCACGACGGTACGGTCCTTGAGCACGACGGTACGATCCTTGAGCACGACGGTACGATCCTTGAGCACGACGGTACGATCCTTGAGCACGACGGTACGGTCCTTGAGCACGACGGTACGGTCCTTGAGCAAGACGGTACGGTCCTTGAGCACGACGGTACGATCCTTGAGCACGACGGTACGATCCTTGAGCACGACGGTACGATCCTTGAGCACGACGGTACGGCCCTTGAGCACGACGGTACGATCCTTGAGCACGACGGTACGATCCTTGAGCACGACGGTACGATCCTTGAGCACGACGGTACGGTCCTTGAGCACGACGGTACGATCCTTGAGCACGACGGTACGATCCTTGAGCACGACGGTACGATCCTTGAGCACGACGGTACGATCCTAGAGCACGACGGTACGATCCTTGAGCACGACGGTACGATCCTTGAGCACGACGGTACGATCCTTGAGCACGACGGTACGATCCTAGAGCACGACGGTACGGCCCTTGAGCACGACGGTACGGTCCTTGAGCACGACGGTACGATCCTTGAGCACGACGGTACGATCCTTGAGCACGACGGTACGATCCTTGAGCACGACGGTACGATCCTTGAGCACGACGGTACGATCCTTGAGCACGACGGTACGATCCTTGAGCACGACGGTACGATCCTTGAGCTCGACGGTACGATCCTTGAGCACGACGGTACGATCCTTGAGCACGACGGTACGATCCTTGAGCAAGACGGTACGGCCCTTGAGCACGACGGTACGATCCTTGAGCAAGACGGTACGGCCCTTGAGCACGACGGTACGATCCTTGAGCAAGACGGTACGATCCTTGAGCAAGACGGTACGGCCCTTGAGCACGACGGTACGATCCTTGAGCACGACGGTACGATCCTTGAGCACGACGGTACGATCCTTGAGCACGACGGTACGATCCTTGAGCTCGACGGTACGATCCTTGAGCACGACGGTACGATCCTTGAGCACGACGGTACGATCCTTGAGCACGACGGTACGGTCCTTGAGCACGACGGTACGATCCTTGAGCACGACGGTACGATCCTTGAGCACGACGGTACGGTCCTTGAGCACGACGGTACGATCCTTGAGCACGACGGTGCGATCCTTGAGCACGACGGTACGATCCTTGAGCACGACGGTACGGCCCTTGAGCACGACGGTACGATCCTTGAGCACGACGGTACGATCCTTGAGCACGACGGTACGATCCTTGAGCACGACGGTACGGTCCTTGAGCACGACGGTACGATCCTTGAGCACGACGGTACGATCCTTGAGCACGACGGTACGATCCTTGAGCACGACGGTACGATCCTTGAGCACGATGGTACGATCCTTGAGCACGACGGTACGATCCTTGAGCACGACGGTACGATCCTTGAGCACGACGGTACGATCCTTGAGCACGACGGTACGATCCTTGAGCACGACGGTACGATCCTTGAGCACGACGGTACGATCCTTGAGCACGACGGTACGATCCTTGAGCACGACGGTACGATCCTTGAGCACGACGGTACGATCCTTGAGCACGACGGTACGATCCTTGAGCTCGACGGTACGATCCTTGAGCACGACGGTACGATCCTTGAGCACGACGGTACGATCCTTGAGCACGATGGTACGATCCTTGAGCACGACGGTACGATCCTTGAGCACGACGGTACGATCCTTGAGCACGACGGTACGATCCTTGAGCACGACGGATGGCCTGGCCTTCAACCTATCCTTCTGAGGGTCAGGTCAGATAATACCATGACTATGAAGCCTTGTAGGATCGTACCATCTTTGCTCAAAGGTCGTACCGTTATGTTCAAGGGGTCGTACCGTCGCTCCTTATTGATACCTAGGGAAGTGGTCGTACTATACATACACCGCACGACGACCCACACACACACACACACACACACACACACACACACACACACACACACACACAGATATATTGCAGGGGAAACATACATATATCTTCTCTTGTCTCCTAATTGCAATATTGACCTGTCCTTCTCCGTTTCTCTCTCCCTCCTCTTATCGCCTCCATCTCCCCTAGTTATTGGGCCTCTCTCTCTCTCTCTCTCTCTCTCTCTCTCTCTCTCTCTCTCTCTCTCTCTCTCTCTCTCTCTCTCTCTCTCTCTCTCTCTGCGCCTTTCGTTCCCCGCAAAGCGCTGATGCATCACAGATGTATACGTCCATCCTTAAACGAGCGTGAGAAAGTCTTCGCCTCTTTTTCTGTGTCGCGTCTTCTGCGAAGATGGAAGCGACGAGGCGCTTGTCTTCCCTGGGCCACATCTATCATCCCTCCGGATGTCCATCGGGACTCGCACTCGGGGACATGCCCGTCTCCCTCACTCACGCCCTATCTTCTGCTGGGCCCCTTCAGCTTACCCCATCAGGAGGTGGTTTGATCGACCCCTTCCTCTGACGCAACAAACATCAGAAGAACAATAGCGTGTCGGGGCCACAGAAGCACTTTTCCCCCACCTAGACTCTGATTCACATCCCATTGCACGGCTCTTACTCGTGGAGTCATAAGAGACAACCCAAAGGAAACGACTTTTTTTTTCAACTCATAAAACATTCTCCTTTTCATCGTAACCACCTCCGGTAATTTCCTCCTTTCCGACACATTAGTCAATAGATATGTCTCCAGCTGATGAATTTCATCGTTTCGACACATTGTACTTATAGTCTACTTATACTTTAGGATGACGTACGTCTCCTCTCCTCCTCTCCTACAGTGAACCTTTGAACTCTCATTGATATTCTTGCCGTTCGGTCCTGCGGCTTCTCTCCCTGCTACAGGTGGGCAAGGCACATGGGCTGGGTGGTATGTACTTCGCCTCCTTAATTCCTTAAAGGAATGTGTCTCTGATCTTGAAGTAAGTGGTGCGCCCCTGGAGTATCTTCGATCCATGCTTGACTATCTCGCCCCCTGTCTTAAAGGCCCCCCAAGGTCCCCGTCATTTCTAAGGGCATCTCTTAGATCAGTTTGTCCCGAGAGAATGAGGACCGTTCTAACTCCTCTATCACCCAGTGTTTATCACTTTTAACGTCTTCAAACCTGTCGAATCTCTCCTCAACTCTCATTTGTTTAAACGCTCAGAATCGCTTCTGTTTTCTATTAGATCATCAGTATTTTCTCTTTTATTTTTTTTTTGTGTCGTACAAGATCGACTGGTGATTTATGTGACCCACGTCTGATTGTCCTTTATTTTGTAATTTTTATACATTTTTTTTTTCAAGTCCCTCTCTAAACCATTCTGACATAGAGACTCTCTCTAAACCATCCTGACATAGAGACTCTCTCTAAACTATCCTGACATAGAGTCTCTCTCTAAACCATCCTGACATAGAGTCTCTCTCTAAACCATCCTGACATAGAGACTCTCTCTAAACCATCCTGACATAGAGTCTCTCTCTAAACCATCCTGACATAGAGACTCTCTCTAAACCATCCTGATATAGAGACTCTCTCTAAGCCATCCTGACATAGAGACTCTCTCTAAACCATCCTGACATAGAGACTCTCTCTAAACCATCCTGACATAGAGACTCTCTCTAAACCATCCTGACATAGAGACTCTCTCTAAGCCATCCTAGCAAGGTATGCCAAATGTCTTTATCGGTCATCCATTCCATCGCGAGAGTCGCGGAAGGAAAGACTTTCCCACTCTAATCTTGTCAACAGTGGCACTCTTCCAGGTTCTGTTCCATCGTCATAAAAATGATCCATCTTTTCCCCATAACTTCTAAACCCCCTCACGCGTCGATTCCTCTCCTCATTTCTTTTCACTCACTTTTCTCATCTCTTTCACTCGTCCCTTCATCTCACCCTGACCATATTACCTCCCTTAACTCGGGAAAGTTGTTATGTGCCGAAGTGCATGAGTTCAAAATCGCTATATTTCTTGTTTTCTTTAAGCTGTATGACTCTATCAGTCTCACCCGCTCTCTGCTCTTCAGCCACGGTGTATTTGGAGTATATTAGTCATAGTCATATCCTCAGCTCTGGCCTGAAACCCCCTCATAGAAATAAGAAATTACATAATGCTTTTCCACATAGCTAAAGGCGCTGGATAGGTACGGCAATTACTTTCCTCAGTTACTTTCCTGAATCACTTTCCTCAATTACTTCTCTCTGGGCAGGTGTCTCCTTTCAAGGGTCTATTTACCCCAGTATGAAGTACTGCTGATATCTCAAGGAATGGTCCATCTTCCATCGTTCTTATATAGTTCTATTACCTCAAGGAATGGTCCATCTTCCATCGTTTTTTTAGAGACAGTTCTTATACCTCAAGGAATTGTCTGTCTTCCATCGTTCTTTTAGAGACAATTGAATAAATTGAAAAGCCTTCCTGCATGATCAACTCTCTGGCCGTCGCCTCATTTGAACCATCTCTCTCCCTCCGGTGTAACGTTGCTTCTGTCTCTCTGTTCGACGGGTATCATTTCGACCACTGGCCTCCTAAAGTTTCTGCCTGTTCTGGCCTACCAGACGTATGGCTGGGGCATTCACTCTCCTTCCTCCCGCCTCTAGGAAAGCTGTGGTATTCTCTGCCTTCTTTCCTTTTCTCATTTTCTTGTAACCCTTGGGCATACAAGAGTCGAGTCCACGAAATGACTAACCCTCGTTTTTTTTTTTCAAATTTTGATAAGAAATATTTATCATTTCACCTCTTCAACCATTTATCACATGTCTTCGATGATGGGATAGCAACAAAGATATTTCTACGAAAAGACGAATGTCCTAAAGTTCCTTTACGCACGTCCCAACAGATAGAGGTGACGAATCTACGTATCTAGGGTGTGTCTGTGTCCTTCCCTGTGCCCGCACAGGCATAGAAGCCATAGTTACGCTTCTCTCGTGCATCTACGCTCACCTTTCTATATTCCATGCCACAAGAACATACAATGAGGCTATTCTGTATCAGTTCATATATCTCGCTATATCAAGGTTATATTGAGAATATAACATGGTCCTAACTCCTCGTGAGGGGCTCATGTTGTGGTGCCGTCAAAGTAACATGGATATATAGACCTTCGACCAATAATCACTCATTTTTCTCCTCATTTTTTTTTTTTAATTGTTGCACTTCTTTCAAACTTGACGTATTGCTCCTAAGACCTATTTGGCGTCGTTGTACCTGTAGGTAATTACAGCTAATTACCATCATAATTGCGAACACCATTTACCTCAAAAGCTGAACCCAATATCAATGCTAAAGGCATCGCTACTACTAATTTGATTACAGCCGTCTCGTCCCCTCGAGCAAGATTGATAAAAATTGTGTACACTACTGCCAGCGTGACCACAACCATTTCTACAACCTTGTGTACACCTGTAATCTGATCACACTGCCTCTATAACCTAAGTGACCATAATTTTATAACATAGCGCTCCTCATAACCAAACTACTAGCATCACAACCATGAGACAGCTGTAAATTCTACAACCACTCCTTCTGGCACAACAACACCTTTTCTTACAACTATAACTAGATATTCATAACCACCTTCAGAGGCTATTTCCACAACTACAAGCAATGATTCACAACTACCTTCCTTTGCAAGCATATACCTACAACCATCGCCTTTTATAATCTCCATTCATCGCACCTACATGCACACGTATGAGGTGATATCTACAACCTCCCCTCACGACAACAACCTGATGCCTACAACCTTTCCCACGTAACTACAAGCAAAAAAAAAAAAAAGAGGAAAAAAAATCGACTTTGTTTTCGTTCTTGAAGGGATGACATAGGAGTTCTGCAAACCTAAAGCTGACACCACGCTTCTCTCTCTCTCTCTCTCTCTCTCTCTCTCTCTCTCTCTCTCTCTCTCTCTCTCTCTCTCTCTCTGCTTCTCACACACAGACACACACACACACACACATCTCTCTTCCACAACTGTCTTACAACCACGTTTTCTTTCCTGCCCACTACGATCACCACCCCACCCATGACCGCCCACAACCACACCATCACCACCACAAATCACCACGACACAAAGCACCTGTCACCACTCCAATCACCAACACCACATCTATCGACCACCACAATCACCAGTTGCGCCACTCCAACCACGTCCATCACCACTACAGTCACTACCCCCTCCATTACGATAAACAACCTACCATCACAACTGCCCCCACCATCTCCGCTGAATGGTTGTGAGTCGTTACCCACAATGGAACTGCCAAATTAATTGGTCATGTAATGTCTTTCGATATCACTGTTAAAGCTGTGTATGTGTGTGTGTGTGTGTGTGTGTGTGTGTGGAAGAGGTGTATGGCGTACACAAGAGCTGACTGGATGGGAGGAGGTGTGTATCTATGAAGGCTAAAAGCTGGCAGATCTTCACAACCTAAACGGTATAGAGACATTTCCTTAACACAGATGACAGCGTTCCCTAAAAGAACATTTAAGGACATTCCTAAAAGAACGTTCGCTTGTTCAATGACGGGAACACCGTGGCTAAAATCCGGATTGGCTAACTTAACCATTTACGGAAAGAAAAAAGAATACATGTATTTACATATTTCTTTTTTTTATGTATCTTGTAAATCAGTCAAAATATTGAATTAAATGTCTTTATTTACAATGTTGTGTGTGTGAACTGTAGTGAAAACCTTTCGAATTTTTGTAATAAGTTCTTATGCTTTTTCGAAGATAAGTTTCATTCTAAAGACGCATACTTAGCTGGCATTGCTTTTATTTCCCAAGCTAAATCCTTTATGCTCCTTCCAAGCTATTTTCTTTATGCTCCTTCCAAGCTAAGTCCTTCGTGCTCCTTCTAAGCAAAGTCCTGTAAGTCTTTTACACCTCGTCCAAGCTAAACCCTGTATGCTCCTCCAAGCTAAACCCTGTATGCTCCTCCAAGCTGAACCTTGTATGCTCCTCCAAGCTAAACCCAGTATGCTCCTCCAAGCTAAACCCTGTATGCTCCTCCAAGCTAAACCTTGTAGGCATTTTTCCCAATCAATTCAATTCGAGAGGAAGCAAAAAGAAAAAAAGAAAAAATCCACATAACTGATGCACAACTTCATCACGTAACACGTTAAGTAGAACAGGGTTCAGTGGCCTCCCTCAGCGTCGAACTGGGATAGCGGATTGGAGGAAGAACAAAATGAAGAGGAGGAGGAGGAAGGTGGTATACATCTGTCTTCATATCAAAAGCACACATGGGTTGCAATTATACACACACTAATAAGAATGATGACATCAATCGCTGCCTCACCATATTTCAATGTAATATTCTGAGAAAACCGACAATATTAACCTCCCTTCGAGGGGACGTGAAGGCAAGACACGTCAGCTCATGAACATGTTTGAAATTGCACGTTCGAAACCCATTCGCTCCAAGAGATGAAGAGGAAATAATGGTGTGCAGACGCGCACAGCTAGGCCAACGCACACCCATCTCTCGCTACCGACGTCTGGCCGCCCCGGCCTATCCCAGGCCGACCGATTCCCCAAATTTCTCAAAAACGGAATTGGAAACTAGCCATAGGATCTCTTTCAGACCAAACCCATTCGATTTACCGGACTTTTTTACATTTCTTTGGTTAAGGTTTCTTTGTGAAATTTTATTACTAATCCGATCAGACAAGAACTTTACAAAATACAGCCATTTTAAATCAGGCACCCTCACAATCTTCAAACACTCATCTTTTTTCTTTCTTTCATACTATTCGCCATTTCCCGCATTAGCGAGGTAGCGTTGAGAACAGAGGACTGGGCCATTGAGGGAATATCCTCACCTGGGCCCCTTCTCTGTTCCCTCTTTTGGAAAATTAAAAAAAAAAGTGAGAGGGGAGGATTTCCAGCCCCCCGCTCCCAAAACACTCATAACTGACCAAAATATAGGATTTTCAGTATTGGAACGTATTACAAGCCATCCACGTAGTTTTTGGGTTCCTCAACCTCTCTCCTCACACCGAAAGCACATATGGAAGCAGTTCGTTAATACACACACGAATTGAAACGATGACGACACGAGCTGCCTCACCACATTTCAATGTAATATTCCGGGAATATTGGTGATATTCCCCTCACTTCGAAGGCACGTAAAGGCAAGACACGTCAGCCAATCATCGTGTACGAAATTGCACGTTCGTAGCTCATTTGCATCAAGAGATAAAGAAGAAATGGTGATGTCCAGACACACCCTTGCCTCACTACATCTCAAAGCAAAACTCCTGAGAAAACTGACAGTATTCTGGAAATATATGATCGTCATTTTCTCTTTTATTGTTTTATTTTTTCATCTTGTTTCCTGTTAGTTATCCACCAAATGTCAAATTCAAATATGAATGGTTAAGTGAGGGCTAGTCTGCTTCTGAATGCGAGGGTTAAACTTACACAAACACACACACACACACACACACACACACACACACTCATGGTGATATCATGCACTGGCATGGCATATCTTTAGACAAACAATGAAATGCAATTTGCATTCCTCTTATCTTAAAGACTTCTGCTTTCATGATTAACCTCATCTTGAGTTAATGTCAGTCATGACCTTATCTGGCTAATATCCTTAAGAGAAAGGTAGGAACCCCAACCTTAAGACTTACCCGTGGGTCACTCGTCTTGACCCCACATGCTGCTTGGTCACTGGCTTGTGTGGAACTACATGTAGGGAAGACTTCAGAAAACCGAGATGGTGTTCCAATATACATGAATTAGTGACAGATTTGCAAAACGTAAGGTCTTGGAACCAGAGTACCTGTCTAGTCGAATGAGAAGACTTTAGACTTAGCTAAGAAGACCAAGGACATGTCTTTTTCTAATGGTTTTGTGTCCCACTTCACAAAGGAAGAAGAGATTGTAGCTATCTTTCACTGTCAGCTGCTGACCTGCTTGGCTATCTCAGGGTTTAGTGGAGTGACCTGGCAGCATTCAATTTCAACCTATCTTTTCTTAAAGGCCTCGTAATAATATCATCAGGTTGATATGATAAAGATGAAAAGGGGTTTAATAGAGGAAGAGAATGTCTTCATCGAAAGCTATTGTTCATGTACAGGGTCAAATGAAACTCAAGCGATCAAATCCTCTTTATTATCACTCATACTCAGCGTCTTCAGGAAATAAGCGTTTTCGTCGCACCCAAAACCCACATGTTGCTAACAGTCTCTTGTCTACATTAACATGGGGCTTGAGAGGCCCCTAATTGTGGTGCATATATGTGTATATATACATACATACAAATATATACATACATAGAAGTACAAGTATATATATATATATATATATATATATATATATATATATATATATATATATATATATATATATATATATATATATATATATATATATATACATATATATGTATATATATACGTATATATATATACGTATGTGCATCCATATATACTTATATCATTGTGTATATCTCTTTTTTGACGTATAAAATCTGTTGTTAGTTAACATTATCCTGTTCTTCCCTTCATATATGGATCCAAACTACATATTATCCTAGACTCTCACTGATGAAGTTTCCCCTAAGATTAAATTTTTAAAAGGCTGTTCCTCTAGAATATATTTCCTTTTTTTTTTTTTCATTTCTCCCAGCCCATCTGGCGGCGGTAGGTTTCACAAGCGGAAGTATCGAGAGAAAAACTTTCAACACAATTTTGAGAATCAAAAAAAAAAAGAGAGAGAGACTTTGTGTCCTGATGGATAATCCTAGATTTTTTTTTTTCTTTTTAAATTAAGTTTTTATCTCATAGTTTCATATCCCTATTGAATGTCAAGTTTTAAATTCATTGCTTCCCTGCCTCACCAATGCTATATATTTTGTGGTATCAACCTCTATTTCTTCGTCGTCTGATCTGGGATCCCATCTCCCTGTGGTGTAGGTTGGGTTGGTATGTGTACACATACCACCTCCACTTGTGACGTTCCGCAACCGACCTCTCAGAAAGGGCTCATGTTTCCTCAAGGGGGCCACCTGAACGGTACGCGATTGGCTACCCGAGTATAAAAACAGGTTAGGGGTTCACCAACGCATGCACGTGATTGGTGAGCCAGATAGGCTCGGCTCCGGAGGAACAGCCAATGAGGGACACGGGAGCAAGACAAGGAGCGAGGGAGGGACGTGGGGAGGGGAGAAACAGGCAGTGTGTTGAAGGAGTGGGTGGGTGGCTGGGAGGGAGGGAAGAAATTGGTCTCGGTGCTGTGAGAAATCCAGACACTGTGATGGTCTAATACAACGTTATGGAACAACTGGGCGACAGACATTTGGAAATGTTGATAACAGACAAATGACATTTCGTATGTTGAGAAATTCATGTGTGGTGGGGGGGAGGAGGAAGTACTGCGAGTTTAAAAGAATGGCTGGTCAGTGATGATGTGTGAAGAGCGAGCACACTCGAGTCTTGTTAAAACACAAGGTTATAAGTGTGTCTCCCCTCACGTTGAGTCGTGGAACCAACCCAAGAACAGTGAGGCAGTTGGAGAGGTAAATGGGAGGTCGAAGAGGAGGTGAAGCGAATGTTCTCACAGCACCCTGACTTACCAGTGTAGATAGAGAGGAAGGAGAGGGAGTGAAGGGAGGGGTCTCATATATATATATATATATATATATATATATATATATATATATATATATATATATATATATATATATATATATGTGTTAGGGTCGTCTGAAGGGCTCAAAAACCACGGTGAATACTGACGAACTAGATTTTGATTCATAGATTAACCAAAGGTTGTTCTTCTGTCGGGATACGAATCGGTGACCACAGAGCACCATAATTATCACAAGTATCGAAAAATAGCCAACGGTACACTTATGAGAAATTATGAGAGAATGAGTTAGGACTGAGTGAGCACGGTGTATGAAAATATCTATTTCATATCTCGGCTAAATATTATAGAATTTGTCTACTACAGAAATCTATTATAAATGCAATATTTACACTTGACTACAAGAAACAGCTTTGCTCACCGGCGTCGCACAGAAGCAGATGTCCTGACACAACACGCTTATCTATAATCACTGGAGGCATCACCTACCTTGGTGCTTGGACCTCCCCGGCACGATATATACCAGTATATCGCCTCGCTCACACACTCTGGAGGGGGTGGGTTGGGTCGGGTAGGTAGATGGGGCAGTTCTTGGCTACCAGATATGGTATACAACTACTAGAAAACTTGTCAAATCACAAACGTCCATTGTAAAATAGAGCATGGAATGTGGTACAAAGGATGAGGTGATTGTAAAGGTGGAGGGATAGAAGTGTGGAGTGGTGGTGTAGTGGTAGTGGAGGTGGAGTGGTGAAGGCTGCCGGATCATAGGTACTCAACAATATCACACTTAATAGTTATGTTGGGGCAGGAGGACATGGTGAAGTCCCTGGCCCCACCATGGTAGCCACGTTGCCTCTCGCTCAGCAGCTTCTGGAAGATGGGCAGTATGGATGTGTCGTGGTCCAGGGCGTTGTCCGAGGCGTTCTTGCGCGCGGCGGCGATGGCTGCGGCCACGGAGGTGGTGGTCGCATGGCGGCTGTGCGAGCGCCCCCGGAGGGAGTGCGTGCTGAACCCACCCAAGGACGACGTATCGTACGCATTATCGTACGACGGCGTCCGTACGGGAGGCAGCCGCGCTCTGCCGCCCCTCAGCTGCTGCTGCTGCTGTTGCTGTAGCAGTTGTTCCTGCTGCTTCGCCTGCTGCTGGAGCATCAGCAGTTGCTGCTGGTGCCCAGGACCGTCGGATTCGTCATCGTCGAAGTTGTAGTAGGGTTCACTGGTGGTCCTGTGCAGGCTGGTCGGCTCTGTGGCACAAGACAGGAGGCCATTATTACCCACTCGCCTCATGACCCAACTTATTACTAGTGTGTTAACTTACCTCCTCCTCCTCCTCCTCTGAGGCTACCTACATCTTCACTACTTCCCCGTCCTACTTACATGCGTCTATGACCGACTTACAGGGACCCTCCAAGCTTCAGTGGAGTGTTGGACAGACATCTACTGGGCTCTCAGCGTCGACAACATCCTCACAACTCACACAATCCGTAAAACAACACAAAATCTCATCAGCAGCCTTTACTGAAGGACACCCACCACTCACACCTCACAGCGCAGGACACCCACCACTCACACCTCACAGCGCGGGACATCCACCACACCTCACAGCGCAAGACAACTACCACACCTCACAGCGCGGGACATCCGCCACACCTCACAGCGCAAGACAACTACCACACCTCACAGCGCGGGACATCCATCGCTCCTCCCATCACCAACTACACACCGCCAAGAGACTTCCAGACTCTCTACATAGTTGAAAACGAAGCCCTGTGTTAGACGAGGTGTATGGCATGCATCCCCCCACACATCTCCTCCAGCTGACAGCTACTTAGATATCCACACACACACACACACACACACACACACACACACACACACACACACACACACACACACATACAGATGGGTAAGGCGTCTAAGAGACCTTAAAAAAAAAAGAGTGATTGGAACAAGTGATTAGGTGATGGTAGCTAATCATGGAAGGGATTCGGAAAAAGGACCCGATGTGTTCCTCTTGATTCATCATCATGATGATGATGATTAGCAGAGGAGGAACAAAGTCACAGGTTAGCATGTTTGCAGATGATCCAGTCGTACTGAAGAAAATTTCAAGGGAATCTACAGGCTCTGGTAACTTGCTAGGATAGGCAGATGAGAAGTTTAGACAGTGGAAACGTTAAATACAGTGGAAGGGTTGGGAAGCAAATGCACTCTGTTGGAACTATGTGTTGGCTGAGGAGAACTTAAGGGAATGTGGTAATGAGAAAGATTTAGAGACATAAAGATGATATCACCATTTAGAAAACACACACACACACGGGGAAGAATGTCCGAATGTTCTGTGCGTCACTGACGAACACGAGAATCGTATTCAAGGCTCATATAACGGAAGGTAAGCAAACACTGTGGAGGTCTTTCATACATATTCGCCATTTCCCACGTCAGCGAGGTAGCGTTAAGAATAGAGGACTGAGCCTAAGAGGTAATATCCTCACTTGGCCTCCTTCTCTGTTCGTTAATTTGGAAAAGTAAAATCGGGAGTGGAGGATTTCCAGCCCCCCCGCTCCCTCCACTTTTAGTCACCTTCTACGACACGCAGGGAATACGTGGGAAGTATTCTTTCTCCCCTATCCCCAGGGATACTGTGGAGGCAAAGAGGAAATTATTGAAATGCTGAAAGGAACTGGACGAGAGCGAGTGTTCCTAAGGGGCAATGAAGGTAATGGTGGACGCCTGAGGCTGCTAAGCCATTCAAATATCAACTCTAGTGATGACAACTGAGGGTGACCAGTGGGAGGAAGAATGTGCTGAAGTTTTTCCAGTGCACAAGGAAAATGGAGGTCGACATCATCCTCTGAGATAAAGACAGGTGTAGGTTGTGTCGTGTAAGATAGCTGAAAAAAAAAATATTGATTCGGAGAAATGTGTCAAATGTATCAAGTACATTGATTTCGATAAATGGGAAATTTAGATTCCAGGGTAGACTATGTGGTCTTAACCCGTCAGATCCCAACGAAAGAGTGATTATGGAGAGGTCAAAGGATGTAGTGATTAGTGGAGTCCATAAGGATCAGTAATGGACCGTAGGCTGATGAAGTCAGAACTTGAGTGCCACGGGGATCAATGTTGGGTCTTGGGCTGATGAAGTCACTAATGGAGTTCTTCAAGGATCAATGTTGGGGCCTATGCTGTTTATAGTCTGTATCATGGAATCACCAAAGGGAATAAGACCATGGTCTTGTTGGTCTCTAGGTGACACAAAACATGTTGCAAAATGATTATCCTCGATGTGAAAGATCGTGGAAGAATGTAAAAGTATCTGATACTTTAGTGGTTAGGTCAGGCTGGTGGATGAATGAAGCTGAATCGGATTTAGTGCCATTTACCAAGACTAGAGAAGGAATCAGGGTCCCCTGTGTGGAACTAGGTGGGGGGAGGCGGTAGGGATTAATTATGAAAGATCTTGTGATATTAATCAGAACAGGTTATCATTTGATAAACATATTGGGGAGAATGTTACAACAATTTGTTCACCCCTTACAAATAAGACTGGCTTTCAGGTTTGTGAGATTTAAGTTTAGATACTGTATATGTTGGTAAAGTTCCTTATACTGAAACGTACAGAAGAAGTTGGGAAAAGTGACAGAAATACAAAGCTAGAATGATAGCCAAGTATGTTGATGTAGGCTGTGGAGAGAGGATGAAAACACAGTGATTACCTTCCATTAGAGGAGGTTTGAAGGGAGAGATGGTATCTTATCTCGACTTACAAGAATCTAAAGTGACCAAATGATTTGAATAAGAACAGAATCCTCATAGGCTTTGAGGGTTAGTATTGAATGACATGATTAAAGACTTGAATAGCTTAACTGGTAAGGGAATCTATTTTGTTCGTTAAGTCAGAAAGTTGTGTTACACAGATTATGAATGCTTTCAGAACAAGAATGTGCTGCAGTGGACTTCTCTGAGTACTGCTTGCTTCCCTTTGTAATTCTGAATAGGCACACACACACACACACACACACACACACACACACACACACACACACACTACAGCATCTCTAAAGTTGTTTCTTGCACTCAAAGAGCTTGTCCTCTTCAACCTTAACCAAACATTCTCCACTATCCCATACTCCTCTCTCTCTCTCTCTCTCTCTCTCTCTCTCTCTCTCTCTCTCTCTCTCTCTCTCTCTCTCTCTCTCTCACCTCGGTACAGATCGAGGCCCTGGGCATGGTTTAAATCGTCTGAGGACGTGGCGGACGTACTGAGCTCACCGTTCATAAAGCCCGGGTGGGCGTGGCTGTGGGCGTGGCCACGGGTGAGAGGCAGGGTCTGCTGGGTGAGAGGGGCGTGGTTCCGAACCTGAGGAAGCAATAGACACAATGGTTAGTTTTGTTTTCATTTTTGAATCTTTTTCCGAGTGATGAATAAGACGGCAATATTTGGTTTATGGGATAGATATATCAATTCATATATACATGTATGTATCTATTTATCTATATAGTTAACACACACACACACACACACACACACACACACACCACACACACACACACACACACACACCACACACACACACACACACACACACACACACACACACACCACACACACACACACACACACACACACACACACACACACACACCACACACACACACACACACACACACCACACACACACACACACACACACACAGACACACACACACACACACACACAAACACGCACAATACATACACTATACATACATATACATATATGTTCTGGTAGGAGATGACTTCTGTGTGGTGAACAATGGGAGCAACAGTGAAGGGAACAGGTAAGGTAATGGTAACAGAGAAGAGGTGAGGAGGTGATGGACGTAGCATTACGAAGGACTGTTGACTGTGTTTGATGACACGGTGGAGAATGTTGGGTGTCTGGGTCGTGGGGAGTATATGCGAGGCCAGAGAGAACCATGGCAAGTGGTTTGGTGAAAAGAGAAGGATGTGGTGAATATCTTGCATAAGATGAAGTGTGGCAAGATGTGGTAAATATCTTGCGTAAGGTGAACTGTGGCAAGATGTGGTGAATATCTTGCATAAGGTGAACTGTGTCAAGATGTGGTGAATATCTTGCGTAAGGTGAACTGTGGCAAGGTGTGGTGAATACCTTGCGTAAGATAAACTGTGTCAAGATGTGGTGAATATCTTGCATAAGATGAAGTGTGGCAAGATGTGGTGAATATCTTGCATAAGATGAAGTGTGGCAAGATGTGGTAAATATCTTGCGTAAGGTGAACTGTGGCAAGATGTGGTGAATATCTTGCATAAGATGAAGTGTGGCAAGATGTGGTGAATATCTTGCATAAGGTGAACTGTGTCAAGATGTGGTGAATATCTTGCATAAGATGAAGTGTGGCAAGATGTGGTGAATATCTTGCATAAGGTGAACTGTGTCAAGATGTGGTGAATATCTTGCATAAGATGAAGTGTGGCAAGATGTGGTAAATATCTTGCGTAAGGTGAACTGTGGCAAGATGTGGTAAATATCTTGCGTAAGGTGAACTGTGGCAAGATGTGGTAAATATCTTGCGTAAGGTGAACTGTGGCAAGATGTGGTGAATATCTTGCATAAGGTGAACTGTGTCAAGATGTGGTGAATATCTTGCATAAGATGAAGTGTGGCAAGATGTGGTGAATATCTTGCATAAGGTGAACTGTGTCAAGATGTGGTGAATATCTTGCATAAGATGAAGTGTGGCAAGATGTGGTAAATATCTTGCGTAAGGTGAACTGTGGCAAGATGTGGTAAATATCTTGCGTAAGGTGAACTGTGGCAAGATGTGGTAAATATCTTGCGTAAGGTGAACTGTGGCAAGATGTGGTAAATATCTTGCGTAAGGTGAACTGTGGCAAGATGTGGTAAATATCTTGCGTAAGGTGAACTGTGGCAAGATGTGGTGAATATCTTGCATAAGATGAAGTGTGGCAAGATGTGGTGAATATCTTGCATAAGATGAAGTGTGGCAAGATGTGGTGAATATCTTGCATAAGATGAAGTGTGGCAAGATGTGGTGAATATCTTGCATAAGATGAAGTGTGGCAAGATGTGGTGAATATCTTGCATAAGATGAAGTGTGGCAAGATGTGGTGAATATCTTGCATAAGATGAAGTGTGGCAAGATGTGGTGAATATCTTGCATAAGATGAAGTGTGGCAAGATGTGGTGAATATCTTGCATAAGGTGAACTGTGTCAAGATGTGGTGAATATCTTGCATAAGATGAAGTGTGGCAAGATGTGGTAAATATCTTGCGTAAGGTGAACTGTGGCAAGATGTGGTAAATATCTTGCGTAAGGTGAACTGTGGCAAGATGTGGTGAATATCTTGCATAAGGTGAACTGTGTCAAGATGTGGTGAATATCTTGCATAAGATGAAGTGTGGCAAGATGTGGTGAATATCTTGCATAAGGTGAACTGTGTCAAGATGTGGTGAATATCTTGCATAAGGTGAACTGTGTCAAGATGTGGTGAATATCTTGCATAAGATGAAGTGTGGCAAGATGTGGTGAATATCTTGCATAAGATGAAGTGTGGCAAGATGTGGTGAATATCTTGCATAAGGTGAACTGTGTCAAGATGTGGTGAATATCTTGCATAAGGTGAACTGTGTCAAGATGTGGTGAATATCTTGCATAAGGTGAACTGTGTCAAGATGTGGTGAATATCTTGCATAAGATGAAGTGTGGCAAGATGTGGTGAATATCTTGCATAAGGTGAACTGTGTCAAGATGTGGTGAATATCTTGCATAAGATGAAGTGTGGCAAGATGTGGTGAATATCTTGCATAAGATGAAGTGTGGCAAGATGTGGTGAATATCTTGCATAAGATGAAGTGTGGCAAGATGTGGTGAATATCTTGCATAAGATGAAGTGTGGCAAGATGTGGTGAATATCTTGCATAAGATGAAGTGTGGCAAGATGTGGTGAATATCTTGCATAAGATGAAGTGTGGCAAGATGTGGTGAATATCTTGCATAAGATGAAGTGTGGCAAGATGTGGTGAATATCTTGCATAAGATGAAGTGTGGCAAGATGTGGTAAATATCTTGCGTAAGGTGAACTGTGGCAAGATGTGGTAAATATCTTGCGTAAGGTGAACTGTGGCAAGATGTGGTAAATATCTTGCGTAAGGTGAACTGTGGCAAGATGTGGTAAATATCTTGCGTAAGGTGAACTGTGGCAAGATGTGGTAAATATCTTGCGTAAGGTGAACTGTGGCAAGATGTGGTGAATATCTTGCATAAGATGAAGTGTGGCAAGATGTGGTAAATATCTTGCGTAAGGTGAACTGTGGCAAGATGTGGTGAATATCTTGCATAAGATGAAGTGTGGCAAGATGTGGTGAATATCTTGCATAAGGTGAACTGTGTCAAGATGTGGTGAATATCTTGCATAAGATGAAGTGTGGCAAGATGTGGTGAATATCTTGCATAAGATGAAGTGTGGCAAGATGTGGTGAATATCTTGCATAAGATGAAGTGTGGCAAGATGTGGTAAATATCTTGCGTAAGGTGAACTGTGGCAAGATGTGGTAAATATCTTGCGTAAGGTGAACTGTGGCAAGATGTGGTAAATATCTTGCGTAAGGTGAACTGTGGCAAGATGTGGTAAATATCTTGCGTAAGGTGAACTGTGGCAAGATGTGGTGAATATCTTGCATAAGATGAAGTGTGGCAAGATGTGGTAAATATCTTGCGTAAGGTGAACTGTGGCAAGATGTGGTAAATATCTTGCGTAAGGTGAACTGTGGCAAGATGTGGTAAATATCTTGCGTAAGGTGAACTGTGGCAAGATGTGGTGAATATCTTGCATAAGATGAAGTGTGGCAAGATGTGGTAAATATCTTGCGTAAGGTGAACTGTGGCAAGATGTGGTGAATATCTTGCATAAGATGAAGTGTGGCAAGATGTGGTGAATATCTTGCATAAGATGAAGTGTGGCAAGATGTGGTGAATATCTTGCATAAGGTGAACTGTGTCAAGATGTGGTGAATATCTTGCATAAGGTGAACTGTGTCAAGATGTGGTGAATATCTTGCATAAGATGAAGTGTGGCAAGATGTGGTGAATATCTTGCATAAGATGAAGTGTGGCAAGATGTGGTGAATATCTTGCATAAGATGAAGTGTGGCAAGATGTGGTGAATATCTTGCATAAGATGAAGTGTGGCAAGATGTGGTGAATATCTTGCATAAGATGAAGTGTGGCAAGATGTGGTGAATATCTTGCATAAGATGAAGTGTGGCAAGATGTGGTAAATATCTTGCGTAAGGTGAACTGTGGCAAGATGTGGTAAATATCTTGCGTAAGGTGAACTGTGGCAAGATGTGGTGAATATCTTGCATAAGGTGAACTGTGTCAAGATGTGGTGAATATCTTGCATAAGATGAAGTGTGGCAAGATGTGGTGAATATCTTGCATAAGATGAAGTGTGGCAAGATGTGGTAAATATCTTGCGTAAGGTGAACTGTGGCAAGATGTGGTGAATATCTTGCATAAGATGAAGTGTGGCAAGATGTGGTGAATATCTTGCATAAGATGAAGTGTGGCAAGATGTGGTGAATATCTTGCATAAGGTGAACTGTGTCAAGATGTGGTGAATATCTTGCATAAGATGAAGTGTGGCAAGATGTGGTGAATATCTTGCATAAGATGAAGTGTGGCAAGATGTGGTGAATATCTTGCATAAGATGAAGTGTGGCAAGATGTGGTGAATATCTTGCATAAGATGAAGTGTGGCAAGATGTGGTGAATATCTTGCATAAGATGAAGTGTGGCAAGATGTGGTAAATATCTTGCGTAAGGTGAACTGTGGCAAGATGTGGTGAATATCTTGCATAAGGTGAACTGTGTCAAGATGTGGTGAATATCTTGCATAAGATGAAGTGTGGCAAGATGTGGTGAATATCTTGCATAAGGTGAACTGTGTCAAGATGTGGTGAATATCTTGCATAAGGTGAACTGTGTCAAGATGTGGTGAATATCTTGCATAAGGTGAACTGTGTCAAGATGTGGTGAATATCTTGCATAAGATGAAGTGTGGCAAGATGTGGTGAATATCTTGCATAAGGTGAACTGTGTCAAGATGTGGTGAATATCTTGCATAAGATGAAGTGTGGCAAGATGTGGTAAATATCTTGCGTAAGGTGAACTGTGGCAAGATGTGGTAAATATCTTGCGTAAGGTGAACTGTGGCAAGATGTGGTAAATATCTTGCGTAAGGTGAACTGTGGCAAGATGTGGGAATATCCTCACCTGGCCCCCTTCTCTGTTCCTTCTTTTGGAAAATTAGAAAAAAAAAAAGAGGGGAGGATTTCCAGCCCCCCGCTCCCTCCCCTTTTAATAGCTTTCTACGACACGCAGGGAATACGTGGGATGTATTCTTTCTCCCCTATACCCATATATATATATATATATATATATATATATATATATATATATATATATATATATATATATATATATATATACTGTCGTAGCTACCTGGATCCTTTCTGCATATAACAACTTCAAAAGCTGCCAAACTATCAACCACAAATTCTTCTTTTACTCAAACGTAGATAGGCAAAAAACATATACATAAAAATGGCAAGGGAAGAGATAAGATGAAGCATCACAACCTAGAATACAGTGATGTTATACAGTGTATTTGTAAGTTGGACCAGACTTAATTATCCAGGTCTATTGGACTATGGGTACGAGAGAACAGATGATGAATCTGTGGCTCATATCATGATATGATGGGTACTTGGCTCAAGACGTTGGCTGGTTTACTGACACTGTCTACTAACGTAGGACAACATCCTTGTACCATCTTAGATTCACTTTCTGAATGAGTGGCAAGTCTTGCAATCACTCTTCACTCTACTGCCTAGGAGTGAGACTCTACTGTAAGCTAAGTTGAATGATGATGAGACATACGTATAGTTCACCTCAAGCAAAGTAATGGGACCCTTTCGAAACATGGATATCCTGTGGTTGCACAGTGGACCTAAAGTTCTCATAGAGGAAGGAATGCGGCCCTGTCCACAAAATCGAAGTTTGATGCGTCATTAAATCACGTAAGCTGTGCTACCAATCCCATCCTAAAGGTGTCTAAAACCATATACGATTCTGTGCATCTATTGTCATGCCTCCGTCCCCATATCCAAAGGTAGGATCAGGTATGCACATCACTCTCTTGACACTTATACACATCCTCAACCCACGTCTAGTGTACGTAAGTGACCTAAGGACGTCTCCACTTATAAAGTACTTCTTTAAGTTACCATTAAGACGTCAGGAATAATGTTAACATTCATACATCACTTCCATACACCAATACAGTTTTCGTTTTCTACATATGAAGAACCACTGGAACCACCTTACAGGCTCTGATACTGTATATCATTGTTTTGGGTCATGCTTCCAGCAAGCACTGATGGTCTTCCCTCCCACCGAGCGGGCGGGTGGGTGGGTGACTGAGAGGCGGGGCGGTGGTAGGGGGTGTGTGTATTGATCAGTTTATTGCAGAGACACGCAAGCCGGGCCAGATGATCCGATCAGACGAGGGGTAATCTGCTGTAGGCCGATGGGTTTAGACAACACAGGTGGACAGGTGCGTGGAGGGGTGTGGGCACACACACACATACACACACACACACCAAACAACCCCCCTCCCCCCCCCTCTCCCTCCCCTCCACATCCCCCCACAACCTCTCTCGTTCCCGTCCATCCCCCCCCAGTGTGGCCAGGCATTATAATCACCCAAATCACAGGGTACGATTGGGGGAAATGATCGCCATGATCAGGTAGTGGACGTCAGTGTCGCGAATTACTCTCTAATCAATAGGATAATGATCACCCAGCAATCTGGGGATAAATAGGTGGGCGTAATAGAATGGGATGATATCTCTTGATCTCTTATCATTATCTTCCTTACTCATTTGCATGGGATGGTCCAGGCTCATGTTAGCAGATTTTGTACAGATTCGCTCATGTATATATATATATATATATATATATATATATATATATATATATATATATATATATATATATTTATTTATTTTGCTTTGTCGCTGTCTCCCGCGTTTGCGAGGTAGCGCAAGGAAACAGACGAAAGAAATGGCCCAACCCACCCCCATACACAATGTATATACATACACGTCCACACACGCAAATATACATACCTATACATCTCAATGTACACATATATATACACACACAGACACATACATATATACCCATGCACACAATTCACACTGTCTGCCATTATTCATTCCCATCGCCACCTCGCCACACATGGAATACCATCCCCCTCCCCCCTCATGTGTGCGAGGTAGCACTAGGAAAAGACAACAAAGGCCCCATTCGTTCACACTCAGTCTCTAGCTGTCATGCAATAATGCCCGAAACCACAGCTCCCTATCCACATCCAGGCCCCACACATCGATGCAATTCACTCTATTCCTTGCCCTCCTTTCACCCTCCTGCATGTTCAGGCTCCGATCACTCAAAATCTTTTTCACTCCATCTTTCCACCTCCAATTTGGTCTCCCACTTCTCCTCGTTCCCTCCACCTCCGACACATATATCCTCTTGGTCAATCTTTCCTCACTCATTCTCTCCATGTGCCCAAACCATTTCAAAACACCCTCTTCTGCTCTCTCAACCACGCTCTTTTTATTTCCACACATCTCTCTTACCCTTACATTACTTACTCGATCAAACCACCTCACACCACACATTGTCCTCAAACATCTCATTTCCAGCACATCCACCCTCCTGCGCACAACTCTATCCATAGCCCACGCCTCGCAAAAATACAACATTGTTGGAACCACTATTCCTTCAAACATAGCCATTTTTGCTTTCCGAGATAATGTTCTCGACTTCCACACATTCTTCAAGGCTACCAGGATTTTCGCCCCCTCCCCCACCCTATGATTCACTTCCGCTTCCATGGTTCCATCCGCTGCCAGATCCACTCCAAGATATCTAAAACACTTTACTTCCGCCAGTTTTTCTCCATTCAAACTTACCTCCCAATTGACCTGACCCTCAACCCTACTGTACCTAATAACCTTGCTCTTATTCACATTTACTCTTAACTTTCTTCTTTCACACACTTTACCAAACTCAGTCACCAGCTTCTGCAGTTTCTCACATGAATCAGCCACCAGCGCTGTATCATCAGCGAACAGCAACTGGCTCACTTCCCAAGCTCTCTCATCCACAAAAGACTTCATACTTGCCCCTCTTTCCAAACCTCTTGCATTCACCTCCCTAACAACCCCATCCATAAACAAATTAAACAACCATGGAGACATCACACATCCCTGCCGCAAACCTACATTCACTGAGAACCAATCACTTTCCTCTCTTCCTACACGTACACATGCCTTACATCCTCGATAAAAACTTTTCACTGCTTCTAACAACTTGCCTCCCACACCATATATTCTTAATACCTTCCACAGAGCATCTCTATCAACTCTATCATATATATATATATATATATATATATATATATATATATATATATATATATATATATATATATATATATATATATATATACATATATATATATAAATATATATATATATATATATATATATATATATATATATATATATATATATATATATATATATATATATATATATATATGTGTGTGTGTGTGTGTGTGTGTGTGTGTGTCGGGGGCTACAATTTATAACACGTATTTAACTGGAGAAGAAAGATTTATCCAAATCTCTACAATATATTTGCGTTTTGTTTTATATATATATATATATATATATATATATATATATATATATATATATATATATATATATATATATATATATTATCCCTGGGGATAGGGCATTAAGAATACTTCCCACGTATTCCCTGCGTGTCGTAGAAGGCGACTAAAAGGGAACGGAGCGGGGGGCTGGAAATCCTCCCCTCTCGTTTTTTTTTCTTTTTAAATTTTCCAAAAGAATGAACAGAGAAGAGGGCCAGGTGAGGATATTCCCTCAAAGGCCCTGTCCTCTGTTCTTAACGCTACCTCGCAAACGCGGGAAATGGCGAATAGTATGAAAGAAAGATATATATACTTATATATATATATATATATATATATATATATATATATATATATATATATATATATATATATATATTTTCCCTGGGGATAGGGGAGAAAGAATACTTCCCACGTATTCCCTGCGTGTCGTAAAAGGCGACTAAAAGGGGAGGGAGCGGGGGGCTGGAAATCCTCCCCTCTCGTTTTTTTTAATTTTCCAAAAGAAGGAACAGAGAAGGGGGCCAGGTGAGGGTATTCCCTCAAAGGCCCAGTCCTCTGTTCTTAACGCTACCTCGCTAATGCGGGATAGGGGAGAAAGAATACTTCCCACGTATTCCCTGCGTGTCGTAGAAGGCGACTAAAAGGGGAGGGAGCGGGGGGCTGGAAATCCTCCCCTCTCACTTTTTTTTTTAATTTTCCAAAAGAGGGAGCAGAGAAGGGGCCCAGGTGAGGATATTCCCTCAAGGGCCCAGTCCTCTGTTCTCAACGCTACCTCGCTAATGCGGGAAATGGCGAATAGTATGAAAGAAAGAAAAAAGAATATATATATATATATATATATATATATATATATATATATATATATATATATGGATGAAGGCAGCATGTATAGGTATGTATATGTGCGTGTGTGGGCGTTTATGTATACACATGTGTATGTGGATGGGTTGGGCCATTGTTTCGTCTGTTTCCTTGCGCTACCTCGCTAACGCGGGAGACAACGATATATCTTTGAGTCCACGGGGAAATGAAACAAGATAAGTTCCCAAGTGCACTTTCGTGTAATAATCACATCATCAGGATAGATGTGTGTGTGTGTGTGTGTGTGTGTGTGTGTGTGTGTGAACCTCAGCAAGTTAGCTGTATCGCAGTCAAATGAAACAAAGGACTGCAGCCCCGTCAAAGAGTCCATCATTTCCCAGCTCCTCCGTTGAGTGCAACCTCGAAGCTCCAGGAACCCGGTAGAAAACGGGGTACTGGAGTTAAACAAAGCTAGTCCCATACACTTGTAACTAAATGCCATACAGATAAAGCCGTGTACCCGACACTGTTTTTTGGTCAATAATAATCTATGACAGAAATCATAAAAAATGCCAACCAGAGCCACATTCATCGGTGGAAATCGGGGTATAAATGACAGCACGACGCAATACAGCTGACAACTGCAAGCTACAGCCATGGCAGGAACGTCCTTAGAACACTGGCACAAAAGTTAACGAAACCCTGACTTAAACGGGTGTTGGACGATCGGGGTGAGTCTATATTTCCGGGTTAAATAAAAATGTATGAAGGATTATAATTACAGACACGAAATGAATAACGTTTGTCAAACTGAGATGAAGGGAAAGAACACGATGGTGAACAATGACGTGATAAGAACAATAACAGTAAATTATATACTAATAAATGATGATGATAATAATAATAACAATGATAATGATAATAATAAAAATAATGATATTAATGATAATGATAATTTTTTTTTTTTTTTTTTTTTTTGCTTTGTCGCTGTCTCCCGCGTTTGCGAGGTAGCGCAAGGAAACAGACGAAAGAAATGGCCCAACCCACCCCCATACACATGCCTTGATTCAATCCACTGACAGCACGTCAACCCCGGTATACCACATCGCTCCAATTCACTCTATTCTTTGCCCTCCTTTCACCCTCCTGCATGTTCAGGCCCCGATCACACAAAATCTTTTTCACTCCATCTTTCCACCTCCAATTTGGTCTCCCTCTTCTCCTCGTTCCCTCCACCTCCGACACATATATCCTCTTGGTCAATCTTTCCTCACTCATTCTCTCCATGTGACCAAACCATTTCAAAACACCCTCTTCTGCTCTCTCAACCACGCTCTTTTTATTTCCACACATCTCTCTTACCCTTACGTTACTTACTCGATCAACCATCTCACACCACACATTGTCCTCAAACATCTCATTTCCAGCACATCCATCCTCCTGCGCACAACTCTATCCATAGTCCATGCCTCGCAACCATACAACATTGTTGGAACCACTATTCCTTCAAACATACCCATTTTTGCTTTCCGAGATAATGTTCTCGACTTCCACACATTCTTCAAGGCTCCCAAAATTTTCGCCCCCTCCCCCACCCTATGATCCACTTCCGCTTCCATGGTTCCATCCGCTGCCAGATCCACTCCCAGATATCTAAAACACTTCACTTCCTCCAGTTTTTCTCCATTCAAACTCACCTCCCAATTGAATTGACCCTCAACCCTACTGTACCTAATAACCTTGCTCTTATTCACATTTACTCTTAACTTTCTTCTTTCACACACTTTACCAAACTCAGTCACCAGCTTCTGCAGTTTCTCACATGAATCAGCCACCAGCGCTGTATCATCAGCGAACAACAACTGACTCACTTCCCAAGCTCTCTCATCCCCAACAGACTTCATACTTGCCCCTCTTTCCAAAACTCTTGCATTCACCTCCCTAACAACCCCATCCATAAACAAATTAAACAACCATGGAGACATCACACACCCCTGCCGCAAACCTACATTCACTGAGAACCAATCACTTTCCTCTCTTCCTACACGTACACATGCCTTACATCCTCGATAGAAACTTTTCACTGCTTCTAACAACTTGCCTCCCACACCATATATTCTTAATACCTTCCACAGAGCATCTCTATCAACTCTATCATATGCCTTCTCAAGATCCATAAATGCTACATACAAATCCATTTGCTTTTCTAAGTATTTCTCACATACATTCTTCAAAGCAAACACCTGATCCACACATCCTCTACCACTTCTGAAACCACACTGCTCTTCCCCAATCTGATGCTCTGTACATGCCTTCACCCTCTCAATCAATACCCTCCCATATAATTTACCAGGAATACTCAACAAACTTATACCTCTGTAATTTGAGCACTCACTCTTATCCCCTTTGCCTTTGTACAATGGCACTATGCACGCATTCCGCCAATCCTCAGGCACCTCACCATGAGTCATACATACATTAAATAACCTTACCAACCAGTCAACAATACAGTCACCCCCTTTTTTAATAAATTCCACTGCAATACCATCCAAACCTGCTGCCTTGCCGGCTTCCATCTTCCGCAAAGCTTTTACTACCTCTTCTCTGTTTACCAAATCATTTTCCCTAACCCTCGCACTTTGCACACCACCTCGACCAAAACACCCTATATCTGCCACTCCATCATCAAACACATTCAACAAACCTTCAAAATACTCACTCCATCTCCTTCTCACATCACCACTACTTGTTATCACCTCCTCATTTGCGCCCTTCACTGAAGTTCCCATTTGCTCCCTTGTCTTACGCACTTTATTTACCTCCTTCCAGAACATCTTTTTATTCTCCCTAAAATCTAATGATACTCTCTCACCCCAACTCTCATTTGCCTTTTTTTTCACCTCTTGCACCTTTTTCTTGACCTCCTGTCTCTTTCTTTTATACGTCTCC
>NC_092269.1:29645842-29688342 GCF_036320965.1 Panulirus ornatus
CAAAACAGAAACGACAAAGTTTTACACCGTAAAAGCTGTGACAATACCTTTTACGTCCAGACTCGACCATAGGGGCACACACAAGCTAATGTAGGCCAACGTACTGATTGTGGGAGATAGTATAGTGACAGGTGGGTCAGCCCCAACTGTGTTCATAACAAGAACAACAATGGTAGCTACATATATATATATATATATATATATATATATATATATATATATATATATATATATATATATATATATGTATATATATATATATATATATATATATATATATATATATATATATATATATATATATATATATACATATCAATAATGGGATGGACATTCTTGTTCATTCATTGTGTTAATGAAGCGCCGAAACGTTTCGAATCCTCGCTTCACACCTCGTTAATGAACCACACAGTCCAACGATTGATAAGATCCGAGTTCTTTGACAAAGTTTACGCCTAAAACAAAGAATGTATGATGTAAAAGTATATGAAGAGGATGTAAATGTGGTAGAGAGAGAGAGAGAGAGAGAGAGAGAGAGAGAGAGAGAGAGAGAGAGAGAGTGTGTGTAACGTAGAGATTTGTAATTCATTTAGCATTCAGACACCACTAACCTTCTCTCTCCACGGAGGGCCTTCCATTTACCTGGCTGGGGATGAGTGGGCTATCTATGTAGGCTTGTGACCCATCAGTTCCCCAGGTCATACAGGCTATCAAGGTCAACTTATAACCACCAGTCGAAGACAAAGATAAAACGTCAAAGTCTTCTTCAAGAGTTTAAATAAATCTTCAGGCTGCACACACACACGCACGTTCTCAATTGTTTACATTGGACCCACGTACTACCTTATATTTACCATCTGGTCGGTTATACTGACAAAGCCGCAGGTAAGAATGAAAACGGGAGCTTATAAGAGAAAACGTTTGAAGAGTTGATAGAGCATACAGGAAGAATAATCAATGGTCTTTGGTTTCTCTTCAACATAAACTTGCCCCAAAATACGTAATTTCAAATCAAGTTTGGAGGAATCCTGAATTTTTAAAGTGAATGGAAGTGTAACAAGGCAGCCATGCTCTTAAAATAAGCTTCATATGATATTGTTTACATTTCTCCAGTCTATTGATCTTACAATTCTTGATTCCATAATCCTGGAATTGGATTTATAGCGTCTGGAACCCCTGGAAACTTTGTGGGTTAAGAGAGAAGACTGTAGAGATTAATTACATATAATACGTTTTCGTTTATGCCAGTGATGATCAGGGAATTAGATATCTAATGTTATTGATCTTGTTTCTTTATAGATTTACATATATATATATATATATATATATATATATATATATATATATATATATATATATATATATATATATATATATATATATATATATATTGCTTTCATGTGGTTCTGTCGGTCAACAATTTGCCACTGTGAGAGGCAATGTCAACTGGTCTGTTTATGTTTACTTGGCAGAGATAAAATAGACACATGACACGAGGAAAACAAACGGAAAAAAAAATAATTTCAGTATTTGTAAAACTGGAAGACACGCATATGTATATATATATATATATATATATATATATATATATATATATATATATATATATATATATATATATATATATGAGTAATGATATTAACTGATTAGATTGATAGATAAAAGTTTGAGGTGATATGAATGATTAAAAGGATGTAGATATGGGTAAGAATATGACTGATGATTGAGCATTATTGATTGCCTTTGAACATGAGAGTATCTGTGTGTGTGTACGTATGTATATATACACCTGTGTGTGTGTGTGTGTGTGTGTGTGTGTCCTGGTCTCACCTGGTGATCCAGACTATCCTGGCTGCCTGACCTCCTCAGGACGCCATACCCGAAGCTGTCTTGGCCTGGAGAGCGACGCCCCAGGACGTCGTGGGCGTGCTGGGGCGGTGGCGTGGGCGTGGGTGTCGGGTCGTCCAGCATGATGGTCGGGGAGCGTGCCCGCGCCTGCTCCAGGCTGTCCTGGCTCGGCGAGCGGCGGGAGACCACCTCCCCGAAGCTGTCCCGCCTCAGGTGGGCTCTGGAGATGGTGCGCGGACCGCCGCTGCCATCCCGGTCCTCACACACGTCCCACCGACCTCTCCCACCCCCGCCCATCTCCCGAGGGTCCACGTCGCTATCGGTGGCGGGGTCGGAGGCGCTGTGGGTGGTGTGGTCGACCAGGAGGTCGTGGGGCAGAGGCACGTCGCAGCAGGAACAGGCCAGGTCGTCGCACGACCTGTTGCGGGTGTGCATAGGTCCCCTACCTGGGGGTCTAGGCGGCTCACTCCCTCGTCTGAGAGCAGCAGCACGAGCCACCTGCAGCTCGTGCTGCTGCTGTTGTCTCTGCTGTTGCTGCTGCTGCTGTTGCTGCTGCTGCTGTGCCGCCCTGTAGCCCACCGGGCCGTCCCCTGATATGTTGTAACCCGCCGCCAGATTCGCCAGGGCGTTGCTGTTCTTCTCGCTCAGCGTCTGGTAGTTGGCCTTGTTGTTGATGATCTTGAGATCCGCGTTCTTCTTCCCGACTAAGAGAGGCATCTTCTCGCCGCTCTCCTCGTTGTTCAGCGGCGTGTATATGTTACGAGCCACTTGGCTGTACTTGGCACTACTGCTGCTCTGCCTCAGGCTGGTCCTCCGGTAAGGGCAGACGTCCACGTGCGCCCCAGGGGGCTTCGCCCCGCCCATGACGGCCGGGGACTCGCCCAAGGGCCCCGTGCCATACTCCAGCATGGTCGGGGGCGGTGGGGCGTCTTCCAGTGGAGGACCGACGTCCACGTCTCTGCTGCAGCGTCTAAGGCCCTGCAGGCTGCCCCTACTGGCCTGCCGCTGCTGCAGGATGTTCTGCTCCTTCTGCATCATAGCGCCGCCGTAGTCGTGCACGTAGACGCCGCCGTAGCCACCGTAAGCGGCGCCCTCACGCTCCAGCATCGCCTCCTGCAGGATACATGCCACCTCTCCGGGTCATCATCACTAGCTGCAACACACACACACTTCCTCTCTCGACACATCACACTGCCACTATTTCCTTCACACTTATCAATACTTACAAGTTTTTCAGGACCCTACAGTTATCTAAGTATGCCTGGAAACACTTACATGTAAGTACAGAAGCCTTCACTTATCTAGGAGGCGTTAAAACGCTTACTTATTTGTGAGCACAGATATCTAGAAATGCCTTGAAACACCCATATGTAGATATAGAAGCCTAGAGGTATCTAGAGGTTTAGTGAAACACTTAACTAAATGTAAGTACAACTGTTTAGAAACGTTTTGAAACGCCTAAATGTAAGTACAATTACCTAGAAACGTCTTGAAGCGTCTAAATGTAAGTAGATATGTAAGTAGATATATCAAGAAATGTACTGAGGTACAATTATCTTTGAGTCACGGCATATCGTAGAATATACCTATACACAATAAAATCTATAGTGATTATATGTACACAGACTTGAAGCAGGTGTTACCGGACTCCGCCTACACGAGGAAACTCGGCAAGTGAGGTAAAAAAAAAAAACAGGATATCTTTGGCGAGTCTGTATCATCAATCAGTTGACGAGAGAGAGACACAGTACAGTTTCAACTGAGCATTTTGCCTTAAAGGAATCCATTCTCTCCCCTGCTACGGAGTGCAGCGCAGCATTAGAGCTGCAGGAGCCCCGAATCAGGGGTTCTTGGGGGGGAGGTTATAACCCCAAAGAAAACCATTATGAAAGGGAGTTCTAAAGTCATAACCAGATAATACTGCTACTTCCACACATAGTCTCAGTAACTTATAATACTTCAGTATACACAAAAATGACTTTCAGATACTAGAAGAAAAACACCAAAAATTACCAGAAAGTAACTAGAAATACTTCTCCTTAATTGTTAGTACTTCTAAGCAGCTGTGAACCACTACAAGTGAAATCAAAGTTTATCTCAATTCATTCCAGTGTCTACGATCCAGTCGTGGACCTTGCACCCATCTATCTATCTTGAGCCACATCAACGTACAGTGTGTATGTGTGTGTGTGATTATCTATTTATACGGGGAAAAGGTCACTCCAAATAGACAATATCACACACACACACACACACACACACACACACACACACACACACACACACACTAGCATGATTGAAGGCCTCCCTCCCTCCCTCCCCCCATCCTCCCTTCCTCTTCTTATTGTCTGGTGAATTCAACTTTTGGCCGCCGTTAATGGAATATATCCTTAATTATCATTATCATTATTATCATTATCATCATTCCCATTATTATTATTATCATTATTATTATTATTATTATTATTATCATTATTATTATTATTATTATTATTATTATCATCATCAATATTATTATTATTATTATTATTATTATTATTATTATTATTATTATTATTATTATTATTATTATTATTATTATCATTATTATTATTAATTATTATTAACATTATTATCATTATTATCATTATTCCATAATTGCTCGTGACCTTAACTGCTTTCCAGGCCAAAAGGACGGTATATATATATATATCACCAGCTGTCTAAGACATGGTGCCTACTGGTCTGCCTGTGTATGACGTCATTCGTTCTAGACATGGTGCCGGTTGTTCTAGGTGCCTGTTGGTTTAGGAAGGATGACCGCCGGTAGTTTAAGATACAGTGACAGTGGTTCTAGATACGGTGAGGCCGGCTGTCCAAGCCACGATGCCAAGTGGTCTACGTAAGGTGCCAGCTGTTCTAGATACGGTCCCAGCTGTTCTAGAGAAGGTGCCGGCTGTTCTAGAGAAGGTGCCGGCTGTTCTAGATACGGTCCCAGCAGTTCTAGAGAAGATACTAACTGTTCTAGATATTGTCCCGGCTGTTCTAGAGAAGGTGCTAACTGTTCTAGATACGGTCCCAGCTGTTCTAGAGAAGGTGCTAACTGTTCTAGATACGGTCCCAGCTGTTCTAGAGAAGGTGCCGGCTGTTCTAGAGAAGGTGCCGGCTGTTCTAGATACGGTCCCAGCTGTTCTAGAGAAGATACTAACCGTTCTAGATATTGTCCCGGCTGTTCTAGAGAAGGTGCTAACTGTTCTAGATACGGTCCCAGCTGTTCTAGAGAAGGTGCTAACTGTTCTAGATACGGTCCCAGCTGTTCTAGAGAAGGTGCTAACTGTTCTAGATACGGTCCCGGCTGTTCTAGAGAAGGTGCTAACTGTTCTAGATACGGTCCCAGCTGTTCTAGAGAAGGTGCTAACTGTTCTAGATACGGTCCCAGCTGTTCTAGAGAAGGTGCTAACTGTTCTAGAGAAGGTGCTAACTGTTCTAGATACGGTCCCGGCTGTTCTAGAGAAGGTGCTAACTGTTCTAGAGAAGGTGCTAACTGTTCTAGATACGGTCCCGGCTGTTCTAGAGAAGGTGCTAACTGTTCTAGATACGGTCCCAGCTGTTCTAGAGAAGGTGCTAACTGTTCTAGATACGGTCCCAGCTGTTCTAGAGAAGGTGCTAACTGTTCTAGATACGGTCCCGGCTGTTCTAGAGAAGGTGCTAACTGTTCTAGATACGGTCCCAGCTGTTCTAGAGAAGGTGCTAACTGTTCTAGATACGGTCCCAGCTGTTCTAGAGAAGGTGCTAACTGTTCTAGATACGGTCCCAGCTGTTCTAGAGAAGGTGCTAACTGTTCTAGATACGGTCCCGGCTGTTCTAGAGAAGGTGCTAACTGTTCTAGATACGGTCCCGGCTGTTCTAGAGGTGTGGGTTGCTCTAGGTACGGTGCTGGATGACATTTAATGATTTTTACAGAATGATTGAAGTGTGAAGTTATTTCTAATAAACATTTCGTTATTATTATCATTGTCATTACTATTATCATCATTATCATTACATAATTTACATTAACATTGATATTATAATTATAATCATATATTGTTATCATCTTCATCATTATCTTTATCATACACATGCACGATAGATTAACGAGAGATTACCATGGACATATGAATACACAATCCATGTATACTAGCATATACATACGTACTAAAGATCCATGTATACCTGGTATTATTCAACAAGGTCAAGGCCAACACATACATAGCTACATAATGCATTGTGCGGAAGCTCTACCTCATATATATATAGAGCCAGCTGGGAGGTACATGATAAAGGAATATATCTACCTTTCTATGTATCTATATATATTTACCTTTCCGTGTAAGTATATATATATATATATTTCTTTATTGTAGTCGACATGGCATGGGGAGAATAGATTAAGTAAGTTTGATAGACACCATGCTGAGTGATAGGTGATTTCTATTTCCTTAAAAGAATTAAGATGAATGGTTTCTGCTCCTCAAGTGATGGTCGACCCCAGTCTCTCAAACGTGCAAAGGTTTTACGAAGAGGGAAAAGACATTAGAGAGGTGTGATCATTCCAACTGCTTCGTGGTAAAGAAAATTTGTATCATAACGGCCAATCCCCGTGTGGCAGGTTGCCACATAGAAACCAAAGGGAAGAAGCGACCAGTTGCATGCTGAGGGTCCAGGGGTCTTAAGTGTGTGTGTGTGTGTGTGTGTGTGAGGGAGGGAGAGGAGGAAGAGCCGGGATTCACGCAGACTGCTCACACGAGTACCGGCCGAAATGATACCTGCAGAACAGAGAAAGTGAGGCAACATGACGGTGGATGGAACGGAGGGAGGCATTATCGTAACTCTCATCTCATCCTCAAAGCAGAGGTGGATAGAAAACATATAACGCACTCACAATATATATATATATACATATATCCTCACGACATAGTAAACGTTTAACGCACTCTCTTTATATATATACATATATCCTCACGACATAGCTGTTTACTAGCCACACACCTGGCAGGGGATGAAGCCCTCAGAGCAAAGCACATACACGCTTATGTAGCTATATATACATGATAGTCTCTACCCACCAGTCACATATATGACACACTTAATGCGAGTAGAAAGGCACTGCTCATACACAACTGAACACAGTCACATGTACATCTGCCCATGACAACCTACAAGACTAATTTCTTTTTTTTTTCGTACTTCTTTTGTAATGGCTGGTGTGATATGGAAAGATGCAAGGAAGAGAAAATGTCTTAAAGGCTGATTTGAGCTTAAGCATCCTTAAATCTGGCCCTTACAGACGGAAAGGTTGCAGGAAGATGGTAAAAGGACAGGATATGGAAGAGGTCTACCACTTAAACGTTCTAAGAGATAAGGGAGTATCATAATGGTCAACACTCGTGTGGTTGATCCTCAACACGAAAACTATGGGAAGCACCAGCAAGACATGGGTCTTAGTGGCAGGGAAACACACACACAAGCAGTTCTCGAGAACAGTGGCCGAAATATTGTCAGTTGAAGAGGAAGAGGGAAGCAAAATGATCGTGAACAGAAGAGGATGGCTGAAAAGAGAGGTGATTTCTGACTCCAGTCTGGCTAAATGTGGTCGATGATATATGAACAGTACTCAACACTAAAAAGTGGGGTTCACGTAGATACGAAACAGTTGCTTGTTCGAATAACTGTGTCACCTATACAACATCCTCAGCTTCTGGGATATAGACATTACAATGTTTACTGTGTAGGGCTTCAACCACAGAGTTAGGGATATAGTTGTGCCCAACGTCTTAACATCATTACAGAGTTGAGCTGTAGTGTTCTGAAATCTGACTGTAGGAAATAGAGAGAATGAGAGAGAAACATAACGAGAAATACATTTTTTTTTTTTTTTTTGGACAATCGAATTCGACTAGTTTATATGCTTCCCTTGCTGCATGGGTCTGGGTCAAGAGTAATTAAGGGTTCAGTTGCTACATATTGGTCACATATATATCCCCTAGACTCTTGTGAAAGTCACACACCTGGTGATAATAACATATGCATCCTAGTCACATAGATGTATAGGACACACACTTTCTATGAGCCGAGAGCAGGTAGTCACATGTATGTCATACACCTGGTATGGTTTGAAATACTGGTAAAAAAAATGGGCACCTGGTATAGACTAGTGTGTGTGTGTGTGTGTGTGTGTGTGTGTGTGTGTACACATAAGAGTAAAGACGTGGTACATACATACACAAGGGTAAGAGACGGTGCACCTCGAGTGTACAACTCTCTCTCTCTCTCTCTCTCTCTCTCTCTCTCTCTCTCTCTCTCTCTCTCTCTCTCTCTCTCTCTCTCTCTCTCTCTCTCTCTCTCTCCCGCCGGCGGTACCCACCTGCTGGTACGGGTTGGGAGGCAGTGGTGCTGAGGCAACAGGAGGAGGTGGCTGCTGACCGCTGCTCACGGCGACCTGGGAGGCTGGAGGGGCGCAGGGAGCCACGCCTGGAGGGTGTTGGGTGTTCATGTGCAGGAGAGGGATGGCCTCTACTGTGGTAGGGCACCCACCTCCCTCTAACCTGAAGGACACGCTCTTGCTTGTGTCCCGAGGGGTTTGTATGGGCGAGGCGAAGGTCACCCCACGTCTGAGGTCATAACAGGTCAAAAGTTGAATAATGGGCCCTGACCCGAGTGGGTTCTCGGTATGCAGATGAGGTCACAAAAAAAAAGGTCAAAAGCCGAATGATTCCTCTGATTTGAAGGGTTCTTAGTGGACCAGGTCATATAAGGTCAGAAGTTCAATAATAACTCTGATATCAAGGGTATTAAGCATTGTATTCACTGTCAAAACAGGTCAAAGGTCAAGCAAGGGCTCTGCTGTAGATATCATTATAATATACATAGATTTATATATATATATATATATATATATATATATATATATATATATATATATAAATATATATATATATATATATATATATATATATATATATATATATATATATATATATATATATATATATATATATATATATATATATATATATATATATAAAACTATATATACTAAAACACGTAAAGAAAACTTTTAATTGGGTGTACAACAATGATTACACACACATGATGATCTAATTAGTTCTGCACATATGTCGAACACAGTTTAAAACACTACTAAAAATCTTTGTATGCAAATTAGACTTCCGGTACAGCGTATCACAGACAGGAAAAGCTGTCTTATTCTTTACTGTGAGGGAGAGTGTTTGCTGTGTTTCTGTGGTGTTGTGGTGTGACTTGCATTGCTGTGGTGGGTTTGTAAGGGGTATTGCTGTGGTTGGTTAGTGAGGTGTATTGGTATGGTTGGTTAATGAGGGGTATTGTTATGGCTGGTTAGTGATGGGTATTGCTATGGTTGGTTAGTGATGGGTATTGCTATGGTTGGGTTAGTGAGGTGTATTGCTATGGTTGGTTAGTGATGGGTATTGCTATGGTTGGGTTAGTGAGGTGTATTGCTATGGTTGGTTAGTGAGGTGTATTGCTATGGTTGGTTAGTGAGGTGTATTGCTATGGTTGGTTAGTGAGGTGTATTGCTATGGTTGGTTAGTGATGGGTATTGCTATGGCTGGTTAGTGATGGGTATTGCTATGGTTGGGTCAGTGATGGGTATTGCTATGGTTGGTTAGTGATGGGTATTGCTATGGCTGGTTAGTGATGGGTATTGCTATGGTTGGGTCAGTGATGGGTATTGCTATGGTTGGTTAGTGATGGGTATTGCTATGGCTGGTTAGTGATGGGTATTGCTATGGTTGGGTCAGTGATGGGTATTGCTATGGTTGGTTAGTGATGGGTATTGCTATGGCTGGTTAGTGATGGGTATTGCTATGGTTGGGTCAGTGATGGGTATTGCTATGGTTGGTTAGTGATGGGTATTGCTATGGTTGGTTAGTGATGGGTATTGCTATGGTTGGGTCAGTGATGGGTATTGCTATGGTAATACGGTTGGCGGTGGGTCATTTCTATAGATGTGGTCTCCAACGTAAAAATATATATGATTTCCTTGGTTCAATTAACTCTCCTTGTGGACCAACGGTCATAATCAATTTATATCCTGTGTGTGTGTGTGTGTGTGTGTGTGTGTGTGTGTGTGTATTTATGTATTGTGTGGGCCCTATATCTTAAATGTGTACGCATGTGTGTACGTGATTACCTATTTGTGTTGTATAGGGTGTGAGTTCAACATTCCTGGGGCCCCAGCTCTTGAGCATTGTCTGTGTATGTACATATGTATGTATTGTAATGCTCTCTGTATGTACATATGTATGTACTTTAATGCTCTGTGTATGTACATATGTATGTTTTGTAATGCTCTATGTATATACATATGTATGCACTGTAATGCTCTGTGTATTTACGTATGTTTGTATTGTAATGTTCTGTGTATGTACGTATGTATGTATTGTAATGCTAGGTGCATGTACGTATGTAAGTATTGTAATGCTCTATTGTTGTACGTATGTGTGTACTGTAATGCTCTGTGTATGTACGTATGTATGTATTGTAATGCTCTGTGCATGTACGTATGTATGTACTGTAACAGATGTGTGCATATCGCTGGAGGACTGTACAGTAGCTGCAAAAAAAAAACATATTTCCTGAAAACCTTAAAAAAAATGAGGGGAGAAAATTTAAAACAGACACAACCATTTCATTATTTAACAAGTGTTGTCAATATGATCCACAATGTGCACAGAGACTTTAGCACTACATCAGCGTGCAGGCTTAGTGAACTAAACCTTCTGAATTAGGCAACTTGTCAGTATTTGGATCAAGAACGTGGATGATGAATTCCTTTAGGCTTACACTAGCTTATAATGTACTTCACATGCAGCTAAGAACTCACCTCTGAGAACAAGTGCAATACAGTGCAAATTCAAAGGAAAAAAAAGTGCAAGGAAATCTATGAATCTACACAGTGCTTATGTTTACACTATCTTCGTAATACTCCTGTCATTATGTAATTAATTACTCTTCATCATTCTCCTATTTATTTACATTTCTCTCTCTTTTCAAAAATTCCCCGAACCCAAATTCCTCTTTGACCTTTCTCTCTCTCTCTCTTTCTCTACTTCCTCCTCCTTTCGTGTCTTTACTTGAACTTCGCTTCTCTCTTTCACAGAGATTGAATGCAAAATCAACTTGATATTCATGTAGTGGTCTCATTAATTCAACAGAAAATTCTTTTCACTTTGAAATTATCATACGATTTCAGGGATCTCCCCCTAAGATCTTTGTTTATCTTAAAGGAACTATGAGTAAAAGTGATCAATACATGACAATCATCGTAAAGGAACGTTATGAACGCGGCACAAAGATAAGTTGCCTGACGTCTGAAAAAGGATTCGAGGCCCATGAAATATTAACTGTCATGGATTTGCCTTTAGGATCGACACCCTTATAGATTCTTGTAAACAGACACAAGTGCTGACGAGTAATACAAGACTGAGGGTGTCACACGGAGGGAACACTGTGCTAGTGTTGGTGAGAGTGACTAGTGCTGGTGATGGTGACATAAGTGCTGGTGGTGTGGTGATGGTGAGAGGGCGGTGGAGTTGGTGACGGTTGGCAGGGAGGAGGGGGATTATGGTCATCGAGATATATATAGTTGTGCTCACCAATGATGGTATCATTCGGGCGGGGGGGAAATCTTATATAGAGGTTTTGGTACGTCATACCAAGGAACATTACTGTGACACATTCGGTACCCAGGCTGGACAGCCTCATTCATCACTACAAGTTTTACGGTGACTTTCGTTTGTAAACGACTGTACAGTGCCTGGCATACAGTGCCAACTGACTGACCACCACCACTGGTGAGAGGCTTGGGTTCGTGCGTGAGACAGTGGCAAGAGAGAGAGACACACACTCACATATAGAACGGGACGAGACATATTTCTCTCTACTACGTGGACAAGCGAGAGGAAGACCGGTGGAAGGGCATACTCAAGTGTTACAACTAAGTAGCTACTTACATCACGTTGCTCCTTAAACACTGAAGAATAATTCGCAACAGACAACGATAAGGTAAGAACAGTAACAATGATTAAAAGGGACATCAGTGGCTTAGAAAATAACATAGAAATACGGAAGAAGATAGGAAGGGATAGAGGAGAGTACATATGTAAAATCAAGATCAACCGAGAGGTCAATTAGCTGTGTTGCATGTGAAGCCTGAGCCAGCTGAAGGTCTTCATTGTAAATCCAAGAACCAAGTGGAAGGACAGAGGAGACACCCTTCAATCATTCTAATGCAATAACATAAGTATTTTTCCTCCTCTTACAGCAGCCAACGTGACAGAGGTGTGGGCATGCCATAGTCGAAGCCACATCGGTTGCGAAGATGTGATAAAGAGTTTGCTGATAAAAAGAATAAGAATTCGACGGGGACTGACAGAAGCCGGATCATGTATGTATATATACTGATCAAACTCATGAGACTGGTATGTTTGGATGTGGCAAAAGAGAAACAAGAGAGAAGGAACTCCATGGCCTCGCTGAACGAGAAGACGGAGGTTACCATGACGGCTAATCCTCGTGTGACTGGTCTCCACAGAGAATTAAGGGAAGAAGCAGCTTATCGCGCGCCGCTACTTCATGGGCGAGGGGCTGGATCACATGCAGAGGTAATAGTGGCCGAAATATGGACACCTGTAGAACAGGGAAAGAGAAGCAACTCCTCAACGAACGGAAAGGAATTGTGGAGCGAAGTGATAACAAGAGAGTTCGTAAGGTGGAAGACTTTCGATTCCACACCGAGAGTGGATGAGTTGGCCGTAGAGGTGCCCTAGGTATTACAGTGAGGACCTCCATACACACAAACAAGCATGGCGAAAATATCAGCCATACATTGAAGGAAGTGGTTTATGCATCGACACCCTTTCCTAGAAGTGACCTCTCGAGGTTTGTCTGACTAATTGGAGGTCAGAAAATGGCAGAGAACTAAAGAAGGAGATAAGAGAAAGGATTTGCAATTGTGGGAACTGCCGAATAACCTCTAATTATTACTGTAATCCATATTACAAGAGAAAAAGGAAGAAAAATATATGTCCTTATCAGAACTCTGAGACGAGCAACAAATCAGTATAAACACCACGAAATATAAGTACTGTAGAGTCTACGTACTAGATCTGTTGTAAAAACCAGCTTTTGGGGTTATAAGGGAATCAAAACCTTTCGAGCATGGGGGAATCCGAGGGAAGATGTGTACAGAGGGAGTCCTTCATCTTCAAAGGCTCCGGATGGAGGATTACATCAACGAAGGCTCGTGAGGGAGAGGCAGCATCACCAGAGGATCTGACGGAGGGTCTACATTCCTGAAGGCCAACTTAAGGTAGGAAGATCTGTGTCCTCAGAGACTAACTTTAGGTTGAAGGAATCGTATTTTTAGAGGTTAATTTCAGTCTCAAGGACTAAATCCTTAAAGACCAAATTAGCGTTGAAGGAACTACATTCTTAGAGGCTTATTTAAGGTGCGAAGAACTACACCCTTACAGGTTTATTTAAGGTTGAAGGAACTGTATCTTTAGAGATGACTTAAAGGTTGAAGGAGCTACATCCTTAGAGACCAATTTAAGGTTGAGGGTACAATATCCTTAGAGGCCAATTTAAGGTAGGAGGGATTACATCCTTAGAGGCCAATTTAAGGTAGGAGGAACTACATCCTTAGAGACCAATTTAAGGTTGAAGATATAACAAGCTTAGAGGCCAATTTAAGGTAGGAGTAAATGCATCCTTAGAGGCCAATTTAAGGCTGTAGGTACAACATCCTTAGAGGCCAATTTAAGGTAGGAGGAACTACATCCTTAGAGGCCAATTTAAGGTTAAAGGTACAACATCCTTAGAGGCCTTTTTAAGGTTGAAGGTACAACATCCTTAGAGGCCAATTTAAGGTAGGAGGAACTGCATCCTTAGAGACCAATTTAAGGTTAAAGGTACAACATCCTTAGAGGCCTTTTTAAGGTTGAAGGTACAACATCCTTAGAGGCCTTTTTAAGGTTGAAGGTACAACATCCTCAGAGGCCAATGAAAGGTTGAAGGAACAACATTGTCAAAGGCCAATCTAAGGGCAGAAGAACTACATCCTTCAAGACCAACTTAAGGTTCAACATCATTCTTAGAGGCCAGTTTAAGGGGCCAGATTAATGTCAGAAGATCTACATCCCATGAAGCCTATTTAAGGTCGAAAGAGCTATATCTCCAAAGGCCATTTTGAGATCACTAATGGTCAGAACTGATGAATCAAGGATGATACGCCTCGTCTCACCGAAGGGATGTTGATGATACAGAAACACTTCTCAGGCAACGTGCCAATCTTCACAGTCTTGGGAACTTACAAAGTTACCAAGATATAAGTACAAGTAACGTTCAGAGTTAGGAAAGTCATGGATATGTAAGTAACTGATACTTTACGGAGAATATTAGTGATTATAAAAGGAACATGTTTAAAGGGTGGAGGTGATCTATGTGACATTTATGAATGCAAAAGCAATACGTTCCAATGTCTTTAAGGAAAAATGAGATTTGTTTCTTCAGGAGTTTAAATTACATTAAAAGGTCCGAGACATAAACAAAGGGACTTTTACATTACTTTTTTTTTCTAATGGATCAATTAACAGTTATAAGGGAGAGCCATATGGTCTACACAGAAGCATTCTTTATGTAGGAATACGACAAAGATGACATTAGGGAAAGTGCACTATGTTCAGAGGGGCCATTTAAGACGATACAGAGACTATCAGACCAAGTAAAATGGTTTACAGAAATTCATGGAAGTATTAATAACCCTTTAGAGTGGCAGACAGCTATTTCAGATCACGAAGTATTTACGAAAGAATATACCAACGAAGCCTTTTAATTCTAATCTCAAACTTAGGACATAGAGTGCAGATGCATGCCACTGAGGTTTAGTAAGGTCGTATATATATATATATATATTATCTTTTCTTTAAAGTTAATGTGTTTGTTCTGACTACTAAGAAGTGGGGGGGGAAAAAACTTGTTAGAACAGATGTTAAAAAGCCTACTACTGCTGCTACTAAGTTTGTCTAGGTTATATTAGATCATGAAACACTGAACATTGAAGCTTTCCTGTGGAGGCTAATTTATATAAACTAATTTATATAAAAATATAAATGGTTCAGATTAAGAATTCTCGTTAGGAAGAAAGAAGAAAATGGATCACTAAAGAGTAAATACAACACGTAAAGAGGTAGTAAACATGATAAATAATTTCATAGCAGAGAGCAATACTAGATAACTTGGGAAATCCATAAATAAGATACGAGAATTGAGAACAGCAACAAATGAATGACAGCTGATAAGAGATAAGAAAAGATAATGAAAAGGCACTTATAATGGCCCGAAGGAGAGAAGGCAAAATATCTAAATATACAGATGAAAGAAATCAAATGTAAGCCACACTATTGAATGAGGGGAGAACAGAATACGTCAAAACACAACCAAAACATTCAAAACAATTGCGGGGAAAATTAGTGAAATCAACAGAGCTAAGAAGAACCGCAGAAAACCACAGTAAAAACCTGACACAGACGAAAAAAAAAAGTTGTATAAATGAGAAAGATTTCGATAATGAAAGAATAACTGAGTAACGGAAGGTGGAGGAGGGTAGAGACGAACACACAAGCCAGGAGGAAGGGATTGACGTGCAGACGTGGTATACAGCAACGAAAATGACATCCGGGAAGTAAAAGACATATTGATAAATATAAAAAACGGGGGTTTAGGGATGCAAGGGACACAAGAATAAGAGGGGCAAAGAAAAAGCTGGAATAAAAGGGATAGAGAAATGTAAAGAACTGGAGGAACGTAAGAAGAGAAACATAATTAAAGGAGATAAGTTATGAACGAAGCAGAATATTTGAGGGATGTTAAAAGAATATTAGTTAATAATGGGAGACAATATGACACAGAAGACTTAGAGAAAAGAGAGAAAGAATGAAGGCTAGAGAGACACGAGACAGAAATAAAAAGATGTTGAGAGAGAGAGAGAGAGAGAGAGAGAGAGAGAGAGAGAGAGAGAGAGAGAGAGAGAGAGAGAGAGAGAGAGAGAGAGAAGACTGGAGAGGCGCGTGGCACAGAAATCAAAACTAATGAAGAACGAGAGAGAAAAAAGTTGGCCAGACATGAGGCACAGTCATCCTAAATTAATAAAGAAAGAGAGAAAGTTTGGGGTTATACAAGGCACAGAAGTCTAAACTGATAAAGAAAGGGAGACATGGGGCACAGTAAAGAGAGAGGAAAAAGGCACAGAAATCTAAAACAGCAAAGAACAAAAGGAAGCTGGGGAGACACAAGACTGTACCAAAAAACTATACTAAAAGACGAGAGGAAGCTGGAGGGAAGGAGAGACAGACACACGAAGCACGGAAACCAAAGATGACAAAGAGAAAAAAAGAAACATAAAAAAAGGCTGGGGAGTCAGGAGGCGGCACAGTAACCGAGGCTGATAGAGAGAGAGAGAGAGAGAGAGAGAGAGAGAGAGAGAGAGAGAGAGAGAGAGAGAGAGAGAGAGAGAGAAGGTTGTGGGAGAGATGAGGAGGACGGAAGGCACGAAGAACTGACCGGGCAGCTGCTCGGTCAAGCGAGAGAGAGGCCGACACCGCACCAGAGGCAGGCAGATGGTGGTGGTGATGGTAGTGGTGGAGGTGGTGGTGGTGATGTTGTTGGAGATGGTGAGTGGAGGTGGTGGAGGTGGTGGTGGTGGTGGTGGAGAGGGAAGAGAGCACAGACGAGACTCGGCCACCGGCAGGTACGTACTCTCCCTCCTGCGAAGTGCCCGAACACAGGGAGGTCAGTTCCGTCGCTTCTGTCGTCTCTGTCACCGAGGGGCCTGTGGTGGGCGGCGGCAGAGGGGCGGGCCCAGCAGTGAGGGAGGAGAGGGAGGCAAGAGAGCGTGGTTAGTGCGCTCCACACACGTGCATCGTGGCGCCTACCACACTCGACTGTCACCTAAGCACTCACACACGCGCTCGCACACCTGAGGCCATAGTACCTGCAGTTTCTAACCTTCCTGAGACATACACTCAACCCACACCTCAAGGGGAAAATGAAGCCTCACACTCGTATATGTAATATTCATACAGCCACTAGAACATGAGTACATGATATGGACACATTCACTCCCAGGGGTCATTTACCTGGCCTCTCTCACCTTCCTGGCACACACACACACACGCACTTCAAAAGCCCACAGTTCATGGAGAACATGTCCCCTTATTCACGTACACTATGTCATATTCACACATTTACTTAAACATGAGTCCATGACACCTAAACCTTCAATTAGAAAGGTCATCTTCCTGGCCTATATAATTTGTAGTCAGGATCAATACTGTACATTCCTCACCGAGGGAAGATGACTCCTCACACGCAAATAATACATCCTATTCATGAACATGAGTCCATAATACCAGGCTATATTCACTTTCCTCTCTCACTTCCTCATAGCCAAAAAAAATAAGGGGACAAAACATGGTGACTGCTGTAATACACTCGAACACCATAGACCCCCATGAATAAATATGTTTCCTTACACTCACATCATTAGACCCGCAAGCATAGATGTCTTTCCTCACACTCATCTCATTAGACTCTCAAGCATAAATATATTTCCTCACACTCATCTCATTAGACTCTCAAGCATAAATATGTTTCCTCACACTCATCTCATTAGACTCTCAAGCATAAATATGTTTCCTCACACTCACATCATTAGACCCTCAAGCATAAACATGTTTCCTCACACTGAAATCATAGATCATATCCACACACGCACCTGACCGCCAGTTCCAAAGTTCCGACACGACATTGACCCAGGTTGGATAATATCGTGACCTTTCTCTTCTTCTCCAGCTACTCGAAAAGAGAACACAAAATTGCTCCCAACACACCCCTCCAAAAAAAGACGCACCAGTATGGATGGCCATCTTTACCACACGTCCTTAACAAACTTTAAAAAGAACATCCTAAACTTGAAAATGAATTTGACTTATCACACAATAGATCGTTTCTAGACCTGTCTCTCAAACATGAGATCACACCCGATGGGAATTACGGTCGAATAGTTATGCAAATCAGTCATTCCTTGTCATCAAAATGTCTTGCTCTCTTTATCTACCCTAAAGACACTTAAACATTTGTCAATATAGATCTACATACGAGGTGTTGACCTGTCTACCTGTGTGACCAGAGGGTCTTCAGAACACAAGGGCTAAAGTCACATGGTACACCTGTATAATGCAAGACTTCCACCCCTCACCTCATCCTCCTCCATTCCTCCCCCCCTCCAACACACACACACACACACACACACACACACACACACACACACTGGGATTACACTAGACTCATTCCGATTTCCCGGCCAGGTTGGCGGGTTAATTAAGCTCACTGTATAATGATACGGGTCAGCCAAGCCTTCGCAGAGATGGCAGGTGTAGGAGATCAGGTTGTTGTGGGGGCTGGGTGAGGGGGATGGCCGTGCAAGACTTAATGAGCTCATTTAACTCAGCAAGACAGATATATGTAATGTAACTCACGCGGACGGGAGGCCAGCGCGGGGGGACGTGTCAGTGTCGTTAATGTAATCCACCCAGAATCTTCTCGGCGGTAATATATTGTAATCCACCCGGATCTTCGGTGGTATTTGATGTCATAATCTACCAGAATCTTCGGTGGCATTTCATGTAATCCACCGGAATCTTTCGTGTATTTAATGTAATCCACCCGGAATCATTGGTATATTGAATGCAATCCGCCGGAATCTTCGGTGGCGTTTAATGTAATCTACCCGAATCTTCGGTGGTATTTGATGTAATCCAACTGAATCTTCATTGATATTTGATATTATACAATTGAATCTTCAGTAATATCTAATATAATTCACCTGAATCTTCAGTGATATCTAATATAATCCACCAGAATCTTCACTGATATTCATCATCTACGAATGATCAAAAAAGAGCAAAAAAAGAAAAAAAATTCAATAAATTAGATTCATTTGCATATGAACTCCCTTTCCAGTGGAATTATCAGTGAGATGATAATGTTTTCCCAGAGAGCAACACACTGGTGTGCAATTTAAGATTTTGCTTTGAGAATAGATTACATTCTCGTCATTAGCCTCATCAGACGTGTTTATTCTGATTCATGTAACTCCAGCAGCAGTGATGCGCTTCACTGTGACTAGCAGCAACCCGCACTGTTCACTGTAAATGTGGTAACATTGTTGGTGTGTATTTATCATCATCATTACCATCATTATCATTATCACTATCATTATTACTTTAATTATGGTGTTGTAATGACGTTGTATGACACTACGTATTTTGTTAACTTTATCTGTCTGTTTATGTGCCTATCTGTCTATCAATAGACGGGAGTTACCGTCTCTTCTTGTCTGTTTCGATTCTAGTTATATTTGTCTGCTTTTATCTCCCTGTCTCTCGCAGTCTCCCTGTCTCTCAGTCTCTGTGTGTCTCTCAGTTGTTTGGTTGCTCTGCCTCTCGTTCCCTTCCCCACTATATCCCCCCCCCCAACACACACACACACACACACACACACACACACACACACTCATTTTCCCCTACCTCACTTTCTCGCCCTCACTCACTGTCCCCACTGTCATCAAATCACTTTCAATCATTATCACAGATTACCATCTATTTGCTATACTCTCTCTCTCTCTCTCTCTCTCTCTCTCTCTCTCTCTCTCTCTCTCTCTCTCTCTCTCTCTCTCTCTCTCTCTCTCTCTCTCTCTCTCTCACCTTCTATTCTCAGCCTGTCTATGGACCGTGGCTTGGAGGGTCGTCGACTGCTTCTGGTGTCGTGGCCCTCGACCTCTCCCAAGGCGTCTTCCCCGAGCTGGTCTATCAGGAGCTGCAGATGAGAGAGGCGAGACTCCATTAAGTCAAGCTCCTGTTGCTGGTAATGAGGATCCGTGCTCTTACAAGGCCTACAAATGCTTTCTCTCCCTCATCCTCCTCCTCCTCCTTCTTCTTCGCCTTCTGCTGGAGAGGACGTCAACACCCAAGAAGTAAGACATGAGGACACATCCCATCGGGCGTGCTTCAAGAGGAGCGGCCCTCCAAACTAGCGCTGTAGGCACTGCCGATCTGGGTTGGGGTGGGGTGATATGGAAGGGCCTGCTGCTAAAGAGATAATAAAGGTCTACTGCTGATGAGCTACTGAAGGGTCTGCTGCTCAATGGTTACAGGAGGTTCTACTGCTGGAGAACTACTGGATGTTCTGCTACTGAGGGGCTTGTGAAGGGCGTGTTGCTGAAGAGCTATTCAAGAGACCTTCTGCTGAGGAGCTACTGAAGAAGCCAACTGCTGAAGAGCAGGTGCTGAAGGGGCACTGAGTATCCTACTGCCTAGGGGGCTACTGAAGGGTCTATCAAAGTGACGCAAAACAAGAAGACCCTCCAGATGGGAGTAGCCTTCGCCAAGTTAGAGTCACAAGACAATGGAGAAGATAATCCTCACCAATTTCAAAATGAGTTGTGAATAGACTTGCAGGCAATGCTGATCTTAGGGACATACAGACGATATTGGCTTACATTGCAGCTATGTCTACTGAACTAATACTTTTCTACAGAGGACAGGACATGGGAAGGATAAATAGCAACAGACCTGATGGTCTATCATGAAGTTATCTGCTGGAAGACAGTATATTGGAAGGTACAGTTAGCAGCAGACCTGATGGTCTATGATGAGGTTATCTGCTGGAAGGACAGTAATGCTATCATATATCCCTAATCCCTGCAGACAGAGGCAGGATGGTAGTTGTCTTTTGAGACCATAAACGAATACATAATGAAACATTCTCGAGACATGAAACAATTATTGCAAGACATTGTAGACCTTGGAACAGACATGTAAAAGGACCTTACTGTGGAAACTCCACCTTGAGGCATAGGAGGTTGGGGGTCTGGCCTGGGAGGAAGGGAAGAGGTAGTACGTCAGGGAGGAACACTGTCGTTAATGCAAGCGGGAGGCGCGGTACAAGCATCCATCGACTGGCTGGTCTGATGGACCGAGACAGGAGCAGTGGTCTCCATCACCTTCGACAGGTCGCTCGTCCTAAAGGTGGAGGACTGACCGTCAGGGCAAGACATGAAAGGAAAGTCTTGCTCATTTTTTTTTTCTTGAACCCTGAAGGCCCCCTAAGTTTGAGGTCATATGTGATGGAAAAGGGGGAGAGGGTGAGGAGAAGAAGGGGAGGTTAAAATAAGAAAAATTAATGAGCATCAGTCTGTTAGTCTACCTCACGCGTGACAGGTGACAGGTGTCTGTCACTCGACCCTCTCTCGCAAACACACCTGTCCTTCCAGCGGCTGTGACCTCTGCGCCTCACCTGCAGCTCCTGCTCGCGCTCTCGGAGCCTTCTGATGAACACCTGACGATCGCTCTCCGCCTTCTTTAGCTGCTCGTGCAGGTCGGAGAGCTCGGAGTCGCTGTCCGGGTTCTTCGGCGGCTTCAATGTAGCTCGGACCATCCGCTTGTCGATCGTTCCCTGAGGGTTGCGTCTCAGCTCTATGATCTGTGGGCAGGGGCAGGAGGGAGAGACGGGTGGTGAGACACGGCGGCGGTGGTGAGAGACGGAGGAGACAGATAGGTGGTGAGAGACGGAGGAGACAGATAGGTGGTGAGAGACGGAGGAGACAGATGAGGTGGTGTGAGACGGAGGAGGTAGATAGGTGGTGGTGGTCAGAGCCGAAGGATAGAGATGGTGAAAGACGAAGGAGGCAGGTGGTAAGAGACACGTTGATACAGGTGGGTAAAGACGGAGTAGACAGATGGTGAGAGACAGAGACATAGGTGGCGAGAAACAGAGACAGACAAATAAGACCCGGAGGACTAGACAGGTGTTGAGGGCATAAGACACTCAAAAACTGACGGGTAACCGGCCGGACATGGAAGAGAAAATACCAGAGACAGAGCTGGATGTGATGTCTACTTTCTGGAAATGAGAAGAAAATGTCGAAAGTACTGAAAATACAGGAATGGACACGATGGCAATACCTGGAAATGAAATTCCTGGAAAATATGACCACTTACAATGATGACCATGATGGCAGATACCTGGAAATGAAAGTACTGGAAAGTATAGCCATGTACAGCTATGCAGATGATGGCACCTTCCTGGAAATGAAAGTACTGGAAAATAGAGCCATGTACAGAGGTGTACATGATGGTAGCTTCCTGGATATGAAAGTACGGGAAAGTATAGCATGTACAGAGACGTAGATGATGGCAGCTTCCTGGAAAGTATAGCCATGTACAGCTATGTAGATAATGGCAACTTCCTGGAAATGAAAGTACTGGAAAGTATAGCCATGTATAGAGGTGTACATGATGGCAGCTTCCTGGAAATGAAAGTACTGGAAAGTATAGCCATGTACAGAAATGAACACGTTGGCAAGGACCTGGAAAAGGCAAGAAAGCATTGGAAAATCCAGGCCAGGGTACAGGAATGCACGTAACTCTAACTGACAGGTGACAGGTGACGTGAATGGCCTGTCAAAAGTGGTCTCGAAATCGAGAGAGAATATGGAAAGTGAAAAAAAAATATCTTCATTCACAAACAGCAAAATACGAGGCAGCGATGACGCCATGCAATGGTGAAGGTGATGCATGGCGGAGGGTAGCGTGGGGCGAAGGTGGGGGTTTGGGGCGAAATTTCGTGATATAATTCAGAGTGGAAGTTCGTTCGGATGATGCGGAGGGAAAAATGATATCCAGCGGTTCGGTGATTCGCATGATTATGGGGAGAGAGAGAGAGAGAGAGAGAGAGAGAGATGGCTTTATGGGTGCGATTGTGGTCCTGAATGTGTGTGTGTGGGGCGGAGGGAATAGGACGATTCAGTCATCTCCCTCGAGAATTTGAAGGAAGTCATACCATTCAGCGCCGGAGGGAGGCAGGTGAGACCCCGGGGGAGGGACGCGGTATGGAAGTTATTGTCACGTGATTAGAAAAAGAAGACAAAAGCCTAACGAGATGTTTGGTTCCACATGAGTCTGTAAGGGATTGAGGCCTGATGCTACGTGAGATGAGGATCTGAGACTCAAGGCTGTACAGGTTCTGCATTGCTGATTTGGACTGCTCAACAGAGAGGGTTCGAGGTGTCATCGACCAAGCTTGCTTCTCTTGTAGAACGATGGATAATTACGATCGAAGCTGAGGTATAGATGATCTTGATTAATCTAATGCATCACGCTATGGTATAGAAATATATACGTCTTACAGGCTTCCATGACACGTCAAAACCCACACATTTTACCTCAGAGACACAGTCATGTCATTGCATTCAACGCAAAGTTCGTCCCATACACTGAAATCGCAACGAAATGGAAAGTCTGACCTTCACAGAATCATCGGGGGGAAATATATGGACGAGACTCGCATGGCTGGAAAGGATTGATCGGGGGATAAAGGGAAAAATCTTGTGGACAGTGGGGAAGAGGCATAACCAGCAGCTTCGGAATTCACTGCCGAGGCTTGTACGTGCCTGCTAGTTTGTCGAGGAGCTGTGTCGGAGGGCGTAAGACAGAAGGGGGCCTGGACGTGCTTATATGTGCGTCGAAGAGCTCTCCCGGAGGTTGTAAAGACAGTCAGAAACCCTGGACGTGCTTGAACGAGAGGGAAGGAGCTCCCGTGAGAGGTGTAGGACTTTTGGGAACTTGGACGTGCTTGCACGTGGGTCAGAGAGCTCCTCTGGAAGGTATAGGAATGTATAAGACCTGGACAAGCTGGCACGAAAGTCAAGGAGCTCCTCCTGAAGTTGGTTAGGGCTGTCGAGGACCTGGACGTGCATCCACGTGACTTGAAGACCTGGACGTGCTTGTATATAAGTCTAGGAGCTCCCTTGGAAAGCACATGACTATCAAGGACCTGGACGTGCTTGAACGCAAGCCGAGTACCTGGGCGTGCTTGTAGGAGAGTGGAGGAGTCCCCTTGGGGAGAGTAAGGAGCATATATCTGAGAATAGCAGCAGCTGCGACAGATGTGTGCGGGAGGAGAGAGAGAGAGGACGGGGCAAGGGAAGGCCAAGTGAAGCGTCGTGGAAGATTGCCACACAGGAGGAGTGAAGGGAGGAAGATTTATCTTCAGATCAGAAACGCTATAAGAAGATTGAGAGATGCCAGGCGGGGCGCGAAATCTAAATCTGAGAGCGATGCGGAGTGGACTGCCTGAGAGAGAGAGAGAGAGAGAGAGAGAGAGAGGAGCAGCTCCGGTGTGTTGAGAAAAGTGTGGGATACGGATAGATCTTTGCTGATGCAGACAACACCGAAAGGAAGATACGTGCGTGGAACTCATACGTTAGTTAATATGGAAACGATTTGGATGTACGAGGAGAGGACAGATACCCGAGGGGCCCCAGTGGCCCATGTCAGAGTTAATTGTTTTGAATATGAATCTATCAAATTCTTAATCGAAGTGGACTAGGTTAGGATATAACAGAAGTGAGCTGTATTCTGGTCTCAATGGTTCCCAATTTACATAAGAGGTGTTAGGTGTATGTGTCTGTCTATCTCGCTGCTGAATGGTGTCCATTAATGTTTTCAAAATGGGTACATACCTGCTCTCGTAAGATGTCCAACATGTTAGTTTGTCTTGTCTTAGAGTCTAACATATCTGACTCGTCTTAAGCCGTCAAAGACACGAAGCCGTCCTGTCTTAACCTGTATAGCATTTGCAGCAACCTCGTCATAAACTGTTTAACATATGAAGCTATAACATCTTAACCTGTCTAGCATCTGAAGATATCTCGCCTTGAACTGCCCAGTCTTTGTAGCTGTCTCGCCTTAAACTGCCCAGTCTTTGTAGCTGTCTCGTCTTAAACTGCCCAGTCTTCGTCGTTGTCTCGTCTTAAACTACCCAGTCTTTGTAGCTGCCTCGTCTTAAACTGCCCAGTCTTCGTATCTGTCTAGTCTTAAACTGCCCAGTCTTCGTATCTGTCTCGCCTTAAACTGCCCAGTCTTTGTAGCTGCCTCGTCTTAAACCACCTGACACATCAAACTGCCTCGTCTTCAACCTCCTAACACTTGTAGTCGCCTCGTCTGCTACTGTGTACGGAAAGAAGGGCCACAAAAGAGCATCCTCACCTCACCTTTTAAACTGACTTCAAGTTGACATAAAGGACAGAAAGGACTGCTTCCGGGAGAACACTGTCGAACTCGCCGTTCACCTCAAGATATGAAGAGGAACACAACATTCCTCCCTTCCTTCAACTCCGTCGCCCCCCCATCCCTGACCCGTCTTGGCCACGGAAGGGCCATAATTAGTAAGTGGCTAATGGCTCCATTAAATCACCCGAGCTAATGAGGTATGTAGGAGAACTTGCAGCGAGCGGCCTCCATCTTGAGGCCAGTGTGCCGCGCCCGATACATCACTCCTGCTGGAGGTGTGTCTGTGTGTGTGTGTGTGTGTGTGTGTGTGTGGGGGGGGGGGGGGGTCTCAGAGGAGGAGTCTGACGACCCCCCCCCCCCCCCCCAAACTGCTGAACTCAAAGTGGTTCGCCTCCCTTGCCTCAACTTTGCTGGCAGGAGAAATTAGTTTGTCTCTGACCAATTAGGTCAAGATGGTGATGTGTGTGTGTGTGTGTGTGTGTGTGTGTGTGTGTGCACTTGTATGCGTGAGAAAGAGAGACCTCTACATCAGATACATCAGACACACTACACACACACACACACACGCGCGCGCGCGGCCAGTCAACCATTTTTCGTCTTCCCTCATCTATCTGTGTAACAATTCATCTCTCTCTCTCTCTCTCTCTCTCTCTCTCTCTCTCTCTATCTATCTATATATATATATATATATATATATATATATATATATATATATATATATATATATATATATATATATATATGCAAGAGCCTAATAGAATTTCCTTTCTGGAACCATTGCTTTATGATACTGCCTCCTTTAACTTACCTTCAGTAAGATGTACTCCCTCTAGAGTACTTTAAACAGCTGCCTCATCATTATTTGCGTTATCTTAAACTCCTGAACATCTGCCTGTTCCATTGCGTAATTACCTACATATACGCCCTTAATGACCCACATTTCTCATACGTACCTGATATCCTGGACAGTGACAGCAAAGCCTATATTCACACAACTCTGTACCAGATCACCGACCATATATACATATATGTATATATACTCCCAGTATAATGGTGTTCTCGGACTGGTATAATGCCACACCTTACAGCTGCTGCATCTGTATATACGCCTGACAGGCCCGTAGTAACTCGTTATGAATAAAGATGAGGTCTTGCGTATGACCTCTTTAATATGCAAATTGGTGATTTCATTCCCTTGAAAAATAGATTTGAACGTCGGTCTATGAGTAAATCATGTTTTTGTATATTGTTATCATATATAGACCAGGACGTCTCATATGCTCATAGGGTCCCGGGTTCGATCCCCTGAAGATTGGGGAGAAAGAATACTTCCCACGTATTCCCTGCGTGTTGTAGAAGGCGACTAAAAGGGGAGGGAGCGGGGGGCTGGAAATCCTCCCCTCCCGTTTTTTTTTTTTTATTTTTCAAAAGAGGGAACAGAGAATGGGGCCAGGTGAGGATATTCCCTCAAAGGCCAAGTCCTTTGTTCTTAACGCTACCTGGCTAACGCGGGAAATGGCGAATGGTGTGAAATATATATATATATATATATATATATATATATATATATATATATATATATATATATATATATATATATATATATATATATATATGTATATGTGTGTGTGTGTGTTTGTGTGTGTGTGTGTGTTTGTGTGTGTGTGTGTATGTGTGTGTGTGTGTGTGTGTGTGTGTGTGTGTGTGTGTGTGTGTTATTCATTTTACCTATACGTAAAAGAACTATATTATTTCTCCTAGTAATACACCTCCATATCAACAAGATAAACCTTCTGTCAATGGATCCCAACATCTCGCCTCCCCAACCTACTACCACATAAAACGAAGCCTCTTCCCCTTACTCCTCCTCCTCCTCCTCCTCCGTCGTCAAACACATGCGCTGGCGAGGATGTTCTCTGTGTTCTTTCATAGCTGCGGTCAGCTCCCTCACCGCTGACGGACACCACAACATAATATGTGACTCGGTGATCGTATCTGTCCGGGTCAATACACAAGTTTGCCTGAGCGCCGTCATGGGCTCTTCCTGGCCTAAATTATGTGACGGGACAACATTTTGCCGATGGAGGATTTATGCAATGTTTTGTTTTATGGCCAGAAGCTCGCCGAGGAAATACACACACACACACACACACACACACACACACACATATATATATATATATATATACATATATATATATATATATATATATATATATATATATATATATATATATATATATATATATATATATATATATATATATAAATATATGTATATTTCTTTTCTTCCTTTCATACTATTCGCCATTTCCCGCATTAGCGAGGTAGCGTTAAGAACAGAGGACTGGGCCTTTGAGGGAATATCCTCACCTGGCCCCCTTCTCTGTTCCTTCATTTGGAAATATAAAAAAAAAAACGAGAGAGGAGGATTTCCAGCCCCCCGCTCCCTCCCCTTTTAGTCGCCTTCTACAACACGCAGGGAATACGTGGGAAGTATTTTTTCTCCCCCTATATATATATATATATATATATATATATATATATATATATATATATATATATATATATATATATATATATATATATATATATATATGTATATATATATATATATATATATATATATACATATTCCCATTTTAGAAAGTTAAAAAAGTACAAGGAGGGGAGGATTTCTGGCCCCCCGCTCCCGTCCCCTCTAGTCGCTTTCTACGACACGCGAGGAATGCGTGGGAAGTATTCTTTCACCCCTATCCCCAGGGATAATATATATATATATATATATATATATATATATATATATATATATATATATATATATATATATATATACACATACACACACATACACACACATACGCACATATACACACACACACACATACATATATATATACATATGAAAAAATGTAAGAAACAATTTAGAAAACTGAAAACTTCTAGCTTCTATCTGTATTATGTTTATCATTATTCTAATGGAGCTTAAATACAAAACGTTTACAAGGGTTACAATATACCATGGGCAAAGAGAATATACCATTTGATCTTGATGGGTGCTGCTTAAGCTCTGAAAATTCTTTAGCCCTTAGGTTTTAGTTATATGTCATATATCGCGGAGTAGCTGAGAATTTGGCATAAGCCTTTATGACTTTGTTGACAGCATCTAAAAAGTCTTTCTCAGTGGCAACCTTCCTCTGAGCACGGATAGCATACATACCTGCTTCTGTACACACAGATCTAATTTCAGCACCTGTACTGTTAGGACATAGGCGTGCAAGTAGATCGAAACGGATGTCTCGTTCCACAGACATAGACTTTGCATGAATTTTAAAGATGTGCGTTCTTCCTTCTAAGTCAGGAAGACCAAATTCTACTTTAAGATCCAAACGACCAGGTCGCATAAGTGCAGGGTCAAGTGTGTCAGGTCGATTAGTTGCCATCAGAACCTTGATATTACCACGAGCATCAAAGCCATCAAGCTAGTTAATAAGCTCTAGCATAGTTCTCTGCACTTCATTATCTCCTCCAGCACCATCATCAAATCGAGCTCCTCCAATGGCATCAATTTCATCAAAGAATATCAGACACGCCTTCTTGGTTCGAGCCATCTCAAAGAGTTCACGTACCATTCGAGCACCCTCTCCCACATATTTCTGGACCAATTCAGAACCAATAACTCTGATGAAACGAGCATCTGTACGGTTAGCAAGTGCTCGGGCACACAAGGTTTTTCCAGTTCCAGGAGGTCCAAACAGGAGAACACATTTAGGTGGTTCAATGCCAAGATTAACAAATCTTTCAGGATGTAACAAGGAAGTCTCAACCACCTCTCGAAGTTTTTCAATTTGCTCTTTACAACCTCCAACATCAGAGTAAGTAACATCAGGTTTTTCTTCAACCTGCATCATTGTTACTGAGGGGTCAATTTTTGGTGGAAGGGGGATATGTATTTGGTACTTGTTGCGATCCACACTTACTCGTATTCCTTTTTCAATGTCAGTTGGTGCAACTGAATCAGCCAAATCAACCACAAATTTGGCAAATTGTTTGACATTGATTATATACTTAGGATCATCAGAGTCTGCATTAATGATCTTGGTGCACCAAGCAACCTGTAGAGGCTGCTCATTCTGGAGAGTTTGTTTGTCTGCCGCTAAGTCCCATAAGGCAGGTACAGCTAAACCAGTGTCAGACTCTTTAATACCTGTTAAATCGTTTACTTTTTTGACCGTTTTCTGGATATCATCTTCAACATTCTTGATCACTTTGGTATATGGGCCCTGACCATATGTCTTCAGCAAGGATATATCAGCTTCATCCAGAACTTTAATGGGCTCATCCTCGTCTTTCTCCTCTTTCGTCTGTTTCCTTGCGCTACCTCGCAAACGCGGGAGACAGCGACAAAGCAAAAAAAAAAAAAAAAATATATATATATATATATATATATATATATATATATATATATATATATATATATATATATATATATATATATGTATGTGTGTGTGTGTGTGTGTGTGTGTGTGTGTGTGTGTGTGTGTGTGTGTGTGTGTGTTTGTGTGTGTGAGGTAGAGGGAACGAGAAGTGGGAGATCAAATTGGAGGTGGAAAGATGGAGTGAAAAAGATTTTGAGCAATCGGGGCCTGAACATACAGGAGGATGAAAGGCGTGCAAGGAATAGAGTGAATTGGAAGGATGTGGCATACCGGGGTCGACGTGCTGTCAATGGATTGAACCAGGGCATGTGAAGCGTTGGGCCTGAATGTGGAAAGGGAGTATTACATGTGACAGCTGGAGACTGAGTGTGAACGAATGTGGCCTTTGTAATTTCCTAGCGCTACTTTGTGCTAGGTGCTATTTCATGTGAGGCGGGGTGGCAACGGAAATGGATGAAGGCAGCAAGTATGATTATGTACACGTGTATATATGTATATGTCTGTATATGTATATGTATGAATACTTTAAAATGTATATGTATTTATATGTACGTGTGTGGGTGCTTATGTATATACACGTGTGTGTGGACGTGTTGGGCTATTCTTTCATCTATTTCCTTGCGCTACTTCGCTGACGCGGGAGACAGCGACTAAGTCTATCAATAAATAAATGTATATAATACTGACTTTATGTGAATGTGCAGAATGTGTGTACATCCAGGAGACTAATCTTCTGCTATGATCTTTATAATATCATTAAGCATCATGATATTCTCCTTGCATATGAAATCAAATGGAATATTCTAGTGTCACTTCGACGCACAAGTTATTCGCTAAAAAGACGTATTTGAGAAATATTCCAACTGTCTAAATCTTTATTTCTTGGCGATTAACTTTATGAACGGTTGTATTTAAAGAATTTTTTCGAAGATTTACTTTTTTCCAGTATCGCGAGCGAGACTCTTTACATGGAGGATAAAAAAAAAGAGATATTTCCGATTTCCAGCATTAGAAGGATCCCGTTACCTGGATCCAGCTTGTTACTGCCTCCATATACCTGGAACGCTTCGAATTCGAAGGTATTTATATGTTTATATTTCCCCCTGAACTATATTTCCCATATCTCGAGTTTCCAAAAAGGCCCAGCGAAGAGAGGAGTGTTCGTTCTCTCCCTCTTACTTCGAATCCTTACCCGGCACATTCCTGGAACCGCTGGAAATTTCCTCTGAGGTCCTTGAAACGATCCTGGACCACCTAACAGCTGCTGCTGGAACTAGTTACAGCTAGTTTGGACTTGTGGGGAATTTTAAGCGGAGGTTTATCTCTCGTTCGTAGGTTCCAGCGGGTTAGACGAAGAAGAACTGCTGCTGCTGCTGGTGTTGCTGGTGCCTGGACCAAGTTGGGGGGTTCCACTCTGGAGTGAGATGGATTGGCCCTGAACTAATAGGAAACTTCGAGTGGAAGGATGTATCTCATCCTCTGGCTTTCTACCGACTGGAAGTTGAACTGTAAGAAAACGGGATGTCTGGAACTACCTGGAATTGCCCAAAATTAGATGAATTTCCAAGATTTACTGGAAAAATTTTTGATGAAGACACAGAAACTCTTGACGTTGAGCAAGTCTTTTTTTTTTTTAAGTCTTGGAGTTTCCTTGGTGAGAGTAATTCCAGGACGACAAGAGAGATCTTTCTCCCTGGAAGTAACTGGAACTGCCTCGGACCATCATCAGCTTCCCCTCGGGGATTCCAGCCACTCCAAACTTTGGCCGCTGAGGAAGTCTGACTTTATGGACTGGAAACTTTAGTGATTTTAAGACTGTATAAACACAGGGAAGACGTGGATGCCTAACTTGCACGTAAAGTGTAGGTTACGGGCTGGAACAGGATGCTGGAAGGTGTGCTTTGTGCCTGTAGGCTGGAAGAGCCCCTGCTTTAATGGCTAGAGTTTCTTTCTTTTCTCGTGTGTGTGCACGTGTGTGTGTGTGTGCGTGTGTGTGTGTGTGTGTGTGTGTGTGTGTGTGTGTGTGTGTGTGTGTGTGGGTGGGTGTGTGTGTGTGTGTGTGTGGTCAATGATTATTGTGACCTCCAGTTAACTCCTTCCAGATCCAGATGATTTCAGGTAGCTCTAGGGCATATACTTTGTTGCTGTCCCATTTCCAGGCGTAGAGATCCAGTAAATGCAAAACATCCTTCCAGTTGATGTTTCCAATTAGTTCAGAGCCAGTTCGTCCAGCCCTTCGGCAGTTCCAGGACGACCTTCTTCTCTTTCCTGGAATTCTACAAGCGAGAAATAATCTTCCATTTATCAATTCGTCGAGAATCGAGCTTGATTGGCACTTTTTTTATTATATAAACGACACTGCTCTCTTGATACTGGGTCCAGAAATCTATTCATCATTGATACAAGACTTTATTGTATAAACTGAGAGATAAAACGAGACAGACAGACACACAGATAGACAGACAGACAGATAGACATACTTACAGACAGACGGACAGACAGACATACAGACAGACAGTTAAACAGACGAAGACAGATACAGAGATACACAGTCTGTTAACAGGAAAACAAAAAACTGGTCGTCCATATCTCATATGACCAGAGGATCTTCACTACACACTTAAGGAGTTAGTCTGACTGTACTATGGAGGGACCAGAAGTATAACAAAAAATATAAAAGTAATCATACTTTGCGTTAGAGGATTACTTTGGACACGAGATCCAGACCTGGAATCTCAATAAAGGTAAATGGAAAATAATCTATAAGTTATTTATTCTATATCAAAGCCAAATTTATGAGTCACACACGATACGAAAGCTTGAAATGCAGCTTTTTTTTGTAGAGAGAGGCAGTGTGGGGATTACGACAGACGAATGACGCAGACAGTGGTCGGGGCGCGGGAGGGGAGGTTGACTTGTGTATACCTCCCCGTCTCACTGAAGCGCTAATCAACCCCATTATGACGTGTGAAAGGTTATGACCCCTGAAACCCCACGGTATGACGACCCTTTTGGGTTACATTAAGTTAAAGGTTACGCCACGCTACCTGAGGGTCATACCGTCTTGTTAAAGGTGTCGTACCGTCGTGTTATAGGGTCGTACCGTCGTGTTTAAGGTGTCGTGCCGTCGTGTTACAAAAGGTGTCGTACCGTCGTGTTATAGGGTCGTACCGTCGTGTTAAAGGTGTCGTGCCGTCGTGTTATAGGGTCGTACCGTCGCGTTAAGGTGTCGTGCCGTCGTTTTATAGGGTCGTACCGTCGTGTTAAAGGTGTCGCACCGTCGTGTTAAACCGTCGTAACATCGTGGTAAACAGTTGCACCATCGAGATCAAGGGTCGATACCCATGGGTCGTACCGTCGCGTTCAGAGGTCGTTCCAACATGCCCAAGGACTGTACCGTCAAGTTGACGGGGTGGTGAAGCGGGAGATGAACCCAGATAATATCCCGCTTCTGTAAATTTGACAAGACATAGGACGCAATGAATTGCTTGACAAGTAATAACATTTTCCCGCTGGAAGGGAAGGTGTCAAATTTGACTGCACGAGCACACTTGACACGTCCTAGCATCCATTAGATAGACGATATTTGACACCGTATCCGACACGAGAACACCGCCTAACGACCATTTCCGACACGGGAGAAGTAGGAAGGGCGTTCATTTGGCATCACCTAGACAACCCATCTTAATCTATTCCAACAAACTGTGCCCATTGGACGCTATAACAACCCCCTACACTTCGAGACACGAAGCTGGTATTAGACACTTAACATGTTGTTCCCCCAGTAGGTAGAAGATGACACATGACACAGAGGCAATGACACTTGACACATGACATTTTTTTTTTTCTTATCGATGCTGATACCTATACGTGACTTTCTTGATAACACAATGGCTTTTATAGATAAGATCTTTGACACCCAATAGTGACTACACGTGCTGAAAAGACCATACTTTATCTTTTGCAGGTTTGCTGTTTGACACCTGGCAATCTGACCATATCTGACACATGACAAGTCAGTAATTCTCAAGGTTAAGCGTTTGACACCTGGCATCTGACCATATCTAACATATGACAAGTCAGTAATTCTCAAGGTTAAGCGTTTGACACAACAAGTGATACTGTGTCATGCGTCAGTTATTCAGATGCTTGACACAATAACCACTTCTGACAAAGGCAGAGATCCTGGTTAGATATTTGACACACGACACAAACCATACTTGACAACTTCCTTTTGGCAAAGAGGAAGAGGCCTAGTGAGGTCAGGGCTCACCTTTGGTACAAGGATGATGGAGAGGGGGTTGCAGACTTGCCTTTGGTACAAGGACGATAAAGAGGGAACCTGGGACTCTCTCCTTTGGCACAAGGAAGATGGAAAGGGGGGCTTAGGTCTTTCCTTTAGTACAAGGACGATGGAGGGGGTGGGGAGGCTGGGAACTCTCCTTTGGCACAAGGACGATGGAGATTAGCAACTTACCATAGGTACCAAACTTACAGTCAAGTCCAAAAAAAAAGTTCTCACTCTAATGGAGTCCATCATTACCCTGCTACTGGGTGTAGCGCAGCCTTGTGACTACAGGAACCTCTAGAGCGAAGGTGGCCTCTGGATGGAGAATGGAGCTAGCCACTCTGGGATGGAGGCCCTGGATGGAGAATGATGCTAGCCACTCTGAGAAGGAGACCCCTGGATGGAAAATGATGCTGGCCACTTACTTTTGGCACGAAGACGAGGCATAACGTGCCGGTGGTGCAGAAGAGGATGAAGACGGAGATGATGAGGTACGAGGCGTCCTGTTCGTCACTCAGGATGTACGAGATGGGAGCCCCGATGACGCACATGATGACCACGTTGTAGACGCTCATCCCGATGTACTTGGAGTCGTTCAAGGCAGGGATGCTGACGTAGCGGGTCTCCCAGGCCAGGAAGCACCCGAACACCTGTGGAGAGATGGAGAGAGAGAGAGATAGAGCGGGGTGAGAGATGAGATGAGAGAGACTGTGGTGAGATGTGTGTGTGTGGTGGGGGGAGGTTAGAGGTTGAGGGAGGGGATGTTCAAGAGGCACTCGAGCACCTGTTGGAGAGAGAGAGAGAGAGAGAGAGAGAGAGAGAGAGAAAGAGAGAGAGAGAGAGAGAGAGAGAGAGAGAGAGAGAGAGAGAGAGAGAGAGAGAGAGAGAGAGAGAGAGAGAGAGGGAGAGAGAGAGAGAGAGAACGAAGGTAAAATGGTGACCAATGGGGTAATTACTGACCTATCAGTAGCGAGAGGAGTTACTAAGACTGATAAATCGATTGTGTCTAAGCCAAGCACGGGGGGATGGAGGCCTTTGTCTGAGGACAGCCTCACCTTTGAATCGTGGTGATGGAGTTGTCTAAAAGTAAGATTTATAAGTTAAAGTAATGAAGATAAAGTAACAGGATCAAGAGGGGGAAATGAAGGTAAAGTAACGGGATCATGAAGAAAATAAAGATAAAGTAACAGGATAAAGAGGGGACACGAACATAAAGTAACAGGATCAAGAGAGTAACATTAAGTAACAGGATCAAGAGAGGGACATAAAATAACAAGATCAAAAGAGTAACATTAAGTAACAGGATCAAGAGGGGGACATAAAGTAACAGGATGGAGAGGGGGACATAAAGTAACAGGATGGAGAGGGGGACATAAAGTAACAGGATGGAGAGGGGGACATAAAGTAACAGGATGGAGAGGGGGACATAAAGTAACAGGATGGAGAGGGGGACATAAAGTAACAGGATGGAGAGGGGGACATAAAGTAACAGGATGGAGAGGGGGACATAAAGTAACAGGATGGAGAGGGGGACATAAAGTAACAGGATGGAGAGGGGGACATAAAGTAACAGGATGGAGAGGGGGACATAAAGTAACAGGATGGAGAGGGGGACATAAAGTAACAGGATGGAGAGGGGGACATAAAGTAACAGGATGGAGAGGGGGACATAAAGTAACAGGATGGAGAGGGGGACATAAAGTAACAGGATGGAGAGGGGAACATAAAGTAACAGAATGGAGAGGGGGACATAAAGTAACAGGATGGAGAGGGGGACATAAAGTAACAGGATGGAGAGGGGGACATAAAGTAACAGGATGGAGAGGGGAACATAAAGTAACAGGATGGAGAGGGGGACATAAAGTAACATGATGGAGAGGGTGACATAAAGTAACAGGATGGAAAGGGGGACATAAAGTAACAGGATGGAGAGGGGGACATAAAGTAACAGGATGGAGAGGGGGACATAAAGTAACAGGATGGAGAGGGGGACACAAAGTAACAGGATGGAGAGGGGGACATAAAGTAACAGGATGGAGAGGGGAACATAAAGTAACAGGATGGAGAGGGGGACATAAAGCAACAGGATGCAGAGGGGGACATAAAGTAACAGAATGGAGAGGGGGACATAAAGTAACAGGATGGAGAGGGGGACATAAAGTAACAGGATGGAGAGGGGGACATAAAGTAACAGGATGGAGAGGGGGACACAAAGTAACAGGATGGAGAGGGGGACATAAAGTAACAGGATGGAGAGGGGAACATAAAGTAACAGAATGGAGAGGGGGACATAAAGTAACAGGATGCAGAGGGGGACATAAAGTAACAGAATGGAGAGGGGGACATAAAGTAACAGGATGGAGAGGGGGACATAAAGTAACAGGATGGAGAGGGGGACATAAAGTAACAGGATGGAGAGGGGAACATAAAGTAAGAGGATCAAAAGGGAGCACATAAAGTAACTGGATCAAGCGAGGAGGACATGAAGGTAAAGTGAAGGGCTCAAGGGGAGAGAGGAATAGCTCTCTCGCTGCTCCTGCCTCCCCCCCAGACGCTTGACGATGCCCCTCAACACAGCCAGGCCACGAGTCATTAAGCTAGCCTCTCCCCTTTGGCTCCTAGTGCCCTTTTACCCGCAACGGCAGCATGTGAACCGGCGCAACTTAACGAGACCCCTGGGGGATAAAACGACATACCGCACTCTTTCCCCGCCGCCTCGCAGTTATGATTTATCCAGTGGCATTAGACCCTTCCAGCAGCGAGTAATTTATCTCTTCTTCTTCTCCTTTTTCTTACCTCTGCGGGCTGGAATATTTCCCAGTGGTGTGCGGTTACGACAGAGCAGACCTCGGTGGTGGGAGTGTAAGACACGGCCAATCCCATTAGTGTGAGATTACGACATTACATATTACGGTAGTGTGGGCTTACGACACAGCCAAACTTCCAGCGGTGTGAGCTTACGACACAGGCAGCGTTCAAATGGTTTGGGTGACTCAACCATCTTATCAGTGGTGTGAGATTAGGACACAACAAGCCCCAGTGCTGTAAGCTTAAAGCACACTGAACCCCTGTGTCGTGGGCTTATGACGCAATAAAGCCCATTGGTTTGGGCTCACGACACAGAAAACCTTTAAATGCTTCGGGTTTACAACATAACGAAATTCAGTGGTGTTTAGGCTCACGACACGGACAACCTTCCAGCCATGTGACCTTACAACACAACAGACCCCAGCGGTGTCGGCTTAGGACACAATGAATCCCAGTAGTGTGACCTTTTAACATAGCTGAGTGAGCTTAGCATCTCGGCACGCCTCTCACTACCGTGAGCTTACACTACACTCAGCCTACCGCTGGTGTCACCTTGCTGCACACTGCGGTAGTTTCTCGACACATACCAGCCTATGCCTCGGGTTCGCGACACACTGTTATATGTTAATATGTCTCTGATACCCGGCGTCCTGCTGCAGGAAGCTTCGCCAAGCAGCAATGCAACGCCCCGTTAAAGCTGATGCACCCGAAGCTAACAGCTCTGGGAGGCTTGTTGTGCACCCGAAGCTATCAGCTCTGGGAGGCTTGTTCAAAGCTAACATCACCGGAAAGATTGTGTGCCCAAGGGACACAGCACTGGAAAGATGGTGTGCTCGATGCTTACAACATAAGAAAGATAGTGTGTCCAAAGCACATACTACTGGAAAGATGGTGAGTCCAAAGAACACACTACTAATAGGCTTGACGTGTCCAAAGCTCACATTACTGGAAAGGGATGAAGATTTGATCATATTCATGCCAGTGTGAGACGTACTTGTTGAAACATAAAGTCATTTACTCATAAGTTAAGAGAAGGCTTTCTAGAGCTTTCCAGAACTTGGAGGAGGCGCTCCAGGGCTTTCCAGGAGGCTCTTCGGGACGCACTCTAGTGTATTCCAGGGAGTCCCCAATGTTTTCCAGGACTTCCCAGTGTTTTCCAAAACTTAATAGGACGCTTTCCAGGGCTCTCCAGTGCTTCCTATGGAGTTCCCAATATTTTCCATGACTTCTCAATGTTTTCCAGTACTTAGTAGAACGCTTTCCAGGGCTCCCCAGTGCTTCCTATGGCGTTCCTGGACGCTTTTCAAGATTTTCCAAGTCGTTTTCAAGCGCTTTCTCAGAAGTTTCCCATTGCCTCCCAGGGGTTTCCATGAGTGTTTCCCATGACACCTTGTACGACTTTATAGGGTTTTCCAGGACGCCCTCCATGGCTTTCCAGTCCTAACCCATGAACTTTCTAAGGGGTCTTCTAGTGCTTTCCAAGAATTACCAGGAAGGTCACCTGGGATTTTCTAATACTTTCCAGGACATTTTTCGGGGCTTTTGAGGTTTAACAGGACACTATATAGGGATTTTTTTTACCTTTTCGTGGCCCTTTTCCGCGGCTTTTCGGGAACTGCCAAGGCTTTCCAGGACTTTCTAAACGTTTTCCAAGGCATTCCAGAATGCTTTTCAGGGTCTTCTAGAACACTTACTCAAACGCTCTTCAGCGTTTTTCATGACTTTCCAGGACGCTTTCGAAGGCTCTTCAGGGATTTCCAAGGCCGCTTTGCCATGGCCCTTCAGGGTTTTCTGAGATGCTTTCCAAGTTTTCCATGGATTTTCCAGGGGGTTTCCCAGGGCTTCCAGGAGGCATTCTACAGTTTTCCTAAGCCCTTTCTAAAGACTCCCATGAGGCTCTGTCGGCCTTTCCAGAGCTTGTGCCTTATATCACCGGCTCTTGTCTTACGTCAAGACATCTGCTGTGCATCACTAATGTCTGTCCTCTGACCCGTGTATTGCGTCATCGGCCTTAGTCACACGTCACCAACTCCTGCAACACAGCATCTGAGAGTCCAGGAAGCGACGGCTTGGGGACGAGAGGTGGCTGCCGGGCAACAGAGAATCCCATAAGTTTCCAGCGATAGCCACAGAAGAGCTAAATGACGACAGTTAGAGCTACTCTTAGGCCAAAAGGAGCCTCCAGGAACAAGGAGCTATAACTGACAACAGCGAAGGTTAACCTGACGCTGAAAGGAGCTTCCAGGAACAAGAAGAAGCTATAAATGACAACAGGTAAGGCTAACCTGAAACCGAAAAGAGTTTATAGAAGCAAGAAAAAGCTATAACTGACAGAAGCTAAAGCTAATCTAACACCGAAGGGTTGTCCGCAATGGGAAAGAATTAGCTGGCAACAGCTAAAGTTCCACACCGGTTTGGAAAAAGCTAATTGACATCCACTCTTTTGGAAATTACAGGAAAAAAAAAAGCGCATGTGCCAAAAGCTAAAAATTCGCTAACATGTAAAAGAATGAAACTCAAATTTCAGGACAAAAATCTTTCCAGCAGGAAGCATGTTCAGTGCCTGCTGTTGAATACTCTAAACAGTGATAAAAAAAATAGGAAAATGGGTGATCATACAACCGATATACCTGAATACAAAGGCCCTCCACAACTACTACATAATAACGGGAGTTGTATGTAAAGGCCGAATGTCAACGATGAAACTTTACGAACCAGTATACAAAAAACCAAAAGACAATAAAACTCTAAAGCAGCTTATAACAAAATCCAAATTACAATTAGATGACTTCCAGAACTGTATACAAAATCTAATTAACAATCAGGAAAAATCTAATAGTAAATATACGCTAAAGAATAACCAAAGAGCCTCCCACTCCATATACAAACACCCACATGATATACAAATAGCTTCTATACTTTAATAGAAACACAGTGTCAATGACCGAACATACAAAACTGTATGTTAAAAACAAAATAACAGCCATGGAGCCTCCAGAGCTGTATACAAAAGCCAAATGATAACAATTCCACATCCAGAGCTGTATGCAAAAGCCAAATGATAACACTTCCACCTCCAGAACTATACAGAAAAGCCAAATGATAATAATTCCACCTCTAGAGCTGTATACAAAAGCCAAATGACAACAATTCCACCTCCAGAACTGTATACAAAAGCCAAATGATAATAATTCCACCTCCAGAGCTGTATACAAAAGCCAAATGACAACAATTCCACCTCCAGAACTGTATACAAAAGCCAAATGACAACAATTCCACCTCTAGAACTGTATACAAAAGCCAAATGATAATAATTCCACCTCCAGAGCTGTATACAAAAGCCAAATGACAACAATTCCACCTCCAGAGCTGTATACAAAAGCCAAATGACAACAATTCCACCTCCAGAACTGTATAGAAAAGCCAAATGATAACAATTCCACTTCCAGAGCTGTATACAAAAGCCAAATGACAACATTTCAACCTCGTAATAGAAGCCATATATCCACAGCTGCTGTGAACAAAAGCCAAACGAGGAGTAGACAAAAGCAACCCCCACCCCACTTTCCCTCAGGACGAACGAAAACGGAGGAAAATGAAGCTGGGGAAGAGGTCGTTGCCTGAGTCATGATACGTGAGGACTAGATAAGAGGTGGACAACCCAGGAGGGAGGACGCGGACGCGCATCGCACGAACCAGGTCGTCGTCCAGGCGAAGGAACAGACCGTCAAACTGAAGGTCGAAGTTGAGTTCGGGGTCGGTCGGGGTTCCTCCTGCTCCTCCTCCTCCTCCTCCTCCTCCTCCTCCTCCTGCTCCTCCTCCTCCTCCTCCTCCTCCTCCTCCTCCTCCTCCCTGGATGCTCAGCTTTAGCACCAGAAGCATAAGCCTTTAGCTGTTGCAGGGAGCGTGCAGCTCTGGGGTCATTGACCGATGCTATGGATGAAGTGAGCGATGGAACAGGGCGTCGAAGGCATTACGGGCGTTCGAAACACATACCAACGGTAGTGACAACGACAGATACAGGGGGCTAGAGCAACGGAGATAAGAGCAACAACAGAAACAGCGTAAGAGACAACGGAGGAGAGCAAGAACAACAGAAGCAGGGAGATGAGTAACACATTCAACAGGAAACAAAAGCAGAAGCATGATCAATAACAGGGAGAGGTTAGAGGAACAACAGAAGCAGCATAAGAAACAACAGAGGGAGTACGAACAACGGAAACAGAAAAATGAATAACGTAGGCAACAGGGAAGAAAAGCAGCTACATGATCAATAACAGGGGGAGGGAAGAGGAGCAACAGAAGTAACAGAATAAACAACGCACGCAATAGATTCAACAGAAGCAACAGGAACAACAGAAGCAGCACAATGGATAACAGGAGAAAACAAAAGTCTCAGACAGACAACAGAAGGTTGTACGAGCCACCATCAGCAGTGATAACTCGGTCACCAGCAGTGACTTGACCGCCACTAGTGATGGGTAACTTGACCGCCAGCAGTGATGGGTAACTTGACCGCCAGCAGTGATGGGTAACTTGACCGCCAGCAGTGATGGGTAACTTGACCGCCAGCAGTGATGGGTAACTTGACCGCCAGCAGTGATGGGTAACCTGACCCCCAGCAGTGATGGGTAACTTGACCCCCAGCAGTGATGGGTAACTTGACCGCCAGCAGTGATGGGTAACGACCGCCAGCAGTGATGGGTAACTTGACCGCCAGCAGTGATGGGTAACTTGACCGCCAGCAGTGATGGGTAACTTGACCGCCAGCCTTTGGTGTTCTCTTGACCGCCAACAGCGATAATTTGACCGATCACGAACCAAAACTTGACCATCCGGCTTTTACTTACAACTCAAGTACCTGTCTGGTGTCTTAACAGAACCAACAGACACTTAACAGACAAAACAGACCTCCTTAAGTAACTGCTCGAGTGCTAATGGCAGGTAGGAGCACTTAACAGACAGATCAAACCTCCTTAAGTAACTGCTCGAGTGCTAATGGCAGGTAGGAGCACTTAACAGACAGATCAAACCTCCTTAAGTAACTGCTCGAGTGCTAATGGCAGGTAGGAGCACTTAACAGACAAAACAGACCTCCTTAAGTAACTGCTCGAGTGTTAATGGCAGGTAGGAGCACTTAACAGACAGATCAAACCTCCTTAAGTAACTGCTCGAGTGCTAATGGCAGGTAGGAGCACTTAACAGACAAAACAGGCCTCCTTAAGTAACTGCTCGAGTGCTAATGGCAGGTAGGATCACTTAACAGACAGATCAAACCTCCTTAAGTAACTGCTCGAGTGCTAATGGCAGGTAGGAGCACTTAACAGACAAAACAGACCTCCTTAAGTAACTGCTCGAGTGCTAATGGCAGGTAGGAGCACTTAACAGACAGATCAAACCTCCTTAAGTAACTGCGTGTGTGTTGATAGCAGGTACGGGCACTTAACAGACAGAACAGACACACTTGAATGCGACTGAGGCATCATCAGCATAATGCAACACCCTCAAGCACTAGTCACAGCACACAAACACACACACACACACACACACACACACACACACACACACACACACACAGCATACATCCCTGTCCAGCCATAACAGCAGAGACAAAGAATAGCATTGTTCACAGCAAACACAGCATTGTCAGCATGGTATGTACCATTCATTCGTTCAACCATTCTTTCATTCATTCATTCGTGACAGCAAGGATAGCGGAAACATGTGCAGCCACGGCCAGTGCAGCATGATCGGAACAGCATCACAGCAAGTGCAGCATCGCCCTTCAAACACCACCGTCCATATTGAGCTCTGACAGCATGGAACAGCATTACCATCAGCATATGACGGAAGCACTAGTGACCCAACACACTCCCGAGGGTCTGAAATAACTGGGAGGAAACAAAAATAACATTTGTCACA
>NC_092269.1:29698342-29715842 GCF_036320965.1 Panulirus ornatus
CCCTTAAAGTAAATCAATGTGAATAGACCTGCAAAGCCACACCCGACCAGACCAACACCTCCCCCTCTTTCTTCCCTCCTCCAAGGGCACCACCACCACTGCCCTCCTAAGGAATATTCATAAACCCCTGAAAACCTTCCACCCTCCCTACTCCCCTGCTGTGTGTGTGTCGGGGCGCAAATGTCCATCATCAGATTAAACCAACACGACAGAGCCATCTGCCTTCGTTACTCGCATGGCTCGGTAAATGGAAGGATCCTGGCTCATTCCTCACACTTAACAGCTATCGGATTAGACGAATAGATGGACTGGGTGACGCTTCCAATCAGGCAAATCGGTCTCCACTGTGACAGGCAAATATGAGGAGCTGTCATGGTCGGGGCGTCTGTGTGTGTGTGTGTGTGTGTGTGTGTGTGTGTGTGTGTGTGTGTGTGTGTGTGTCTGTGTCTGTGTTTAAAGAGGGGTCTTCTGGACACCCCGTGTGGGTGGAAAACATATCTTCTTAGGATTGTCTTGGTAGGAAGAAGAGACAGAGTCGAAAGCCTTTATTCCAAGGGCATGGTGCACCTGTCTACCAGTCAGCAATATCAGGAAGGAGACAGAAAACGATGAGACGGGACACTCTGATAAGATGTTAGAAACACCAGATCTTCTCTCGCTCCTAATCGAGGGATCTGATAAACGAACCTACGGAAGCCCTTCCAAAAAACGCGTCTTTAGTCACAGTCACAATTCCTTCTTTTGACCCCGTCCTGTCGTATGGAAAACTAGATCTAGCCTCCGAGCGAGCATATTAAATGCGTAATTCGGTGGGTGATGGGTAATGGAGCGATCAGTGTGTGTGTGGTGAGATTCGGTTCACGGTGAAAATGAAATTGTGGCTGGGTCTGGAGGAGGAGAAGATAGGGGTGTCTGACTCTCGTGATGGTTGGGGGAACAGGTGACCAGCGATGCTCATAAAGGTGACGAAGGATTGTGTATAAAGGTACAGACAGTAAAGATAACATGTAGTTATGATAAATAATACGTAATCAAGGGAAATAAAGATACAGTCAGTCTTTTTTTTTACATCTACTGTGCAATGATTCGAACACAAAACACTTGGCTATCTTCCCCAAAGGAACTCAAGGATGTACCTCTTTAATATTTGTGTCTGTGTCTTCAAGATATACATTAAACTGGCTCGCCAGACAGACACTCCAGCTTGCTGGAGGGGTCTTCAACACTACGTAAGATTAAGAGGGACTATTAAAACTTTTCCTCAGTTGTTAACAATTTCATATCTCTTATAAAAAGATACATGCTATACGTGTCTGGTATAAATGAATGTAGTTCCTTAATGTACTTGAAGTTTATGAACAAAAGTCTTATGTCTGAAAATAATAGATCTGAATTATTTCCTTAATTCTCTTAATGTCATGTCATCTATAATCATGGTGTCGGATTCTACTCTGGTCCAGCAGAACATGATGAAGGTGACTGGTATGGGGTCAGACCCAGACAATGTACCAGGCTTGAGGTGGTCCTGTAGGTATGTGGTAGTCTAACTGTGTTATGTAGAGACTGTGCTAACACTCCACATAGTTCCTTTAGAATCGGTATAGAGAAAGCGAAATCTGTTTGACTTGACATCATCTACTATCATCCTCCACACTCCTCCTGTTTCTATTTTCTACCCATTGCCTTCTCTCTCTCTCTCTCTCTCTCTCTCTCTCTCTCTCTCTCTCTCTCTCTCTCTCTCTCTCTCTCTCTCTCTCTCTATCTCTATCTATCTATCTATCTATCTCTATGTGTCTATCTATCTATCTATCTATCTATCTATCTATCTATCTCTTCCCACCCCTCTCATTTTCCATTCTCATCCCTTCCTGGTCTGGCTTCCGTGAGGACTTTTCGTCAATGACCAAAACCTGCAACTTTTAACGAGAAAAAAGTTTTAGACCTTGACATACGACGAGAGGCTCACTTTGCATCCTTGATGTGGTAAAAGAGCAGCAGCTTCCTTTCATTACCTCCATCCAACAGACGTTCATTATATCAAATCATCGCGGGACCAGAACTCTCCACCTGAAGGACAATCCCTAAACTTACCTTTGAACTGAGATGAGCGACTGAGGGTCGGGTGGGCCTTACAGCTGCACTTGGCCAACCTCCTCAACTGCTATTCGTTCCCTCGACAGAACACCGTGGGACCAGAACTCCCGCCCTGAGGCACAACACCCAAAACTTACTTTTTTATTGAGTTGTACGTCAGTGAAGATGGAGTGGACCCTCCACGTCTTGGAGAACATGGAGCCGAATGCTAAGGTGAAACCAGCCATGAGGACCCAAGCTCTGGCTGTACAGATGTAAGGGAAGCTGGTCTCGCTCGTGAGCTCTGAGTCCAAGCCAAGTAGGATGACGGAGGTGTAGGTCAGGATACATCCCACGATGATCATGTTGTTCAGGTAGGGCGACGACATCTTGATGTACCTGAGGGAGAGAGATGTTAATGGATGTGAGAGACAGTGGGAGACGCGCTGGGTTTTGGTCTGATGGGTGAGGGTAAAAGAGAGACGGTGAGATTGTGAATCTGAGAGACTGTGGGAAGGGCATTAGGTTGATCTGATGGGTGAGGATAAGAGAGAGACGATGAGATGGTGCATGAGAAAGACTGGGAAAGATGATCGGAAAGGTGGATATGAGAGACTTGGGAAGACGATAGAGAGGTGGATGAGAGATGCTGGGACGGGAAGGGGTACTGAGTTGGTCTGATGGGAGAGGATGGGAGAGAAGGTTAGGTGGTGATGGATGTGAGAGGCCGGGAGGGAGAGTGAATTGGTGGCTGTGAGTGGATGGGAGGAACGGTAAGGGTGGTCGATCTCAGAGATTGAGAAACACTGTTAGTAGCTTTCGAGGGAAGGGTCGACGGTGGGTTGGTGCCTGGGAGAGAGAGAGAGAGAGAGAGAGAGAGAGAGAGAGAGAGAGAGAGAGAGAGAGAGAGAGAGAGAAGATAAAGCTGGAATAGAGATAGCCAGCGCTGAAACAGCCAGACTTCTACGTAAACATTCAACATAAATGAAGCGAATGAAGCCAATCTTTGAAGCAGATGATTCGGAGAAGATTCACATAATCAGTTCGAAGCTGTTCTAACCAGTCAAGTCTAAGAATGAAAGAAAATACAAGAAAACACGAACACAAATGATGAAGAATGGTCATAGATGCGAATAATGAGCAGTAATGTATTTGTAAGGATTTTATTTACTTCGTAAGAACATCATTGCGCTACAGAATCACGTCCTGTGTGGTATCAGATTGCGTATATGAAACGCTTCGGTTCCAAGAGTTGTTCTCTGGGTAATCATTTTTTTCTTAATGGTTCCAGAGGTCGTTAGTGCAGGAAATTACAGACGATAATCGCTATCTAACTGTAATTCTGGATGCTATTTATTTTTTCCAATAAAGTAAGCTAGAATTAGGGTAATTAATGCACTGATTAACCCCCCTCCTCTCCTTTCCTTACCCCCCCCCCCCTCGAGCGAGAGGCAAACCGTATTTTGGATCCTATAAATAGCAAAAAAAAAAAAAAGAAAAATAATCTATTCTCTCGTATATCCGACTATTATTTTTTCATTTCGTTGAGGATCTGATCAGATGTACTAATTAAGATGATCATTAAGGGTAATGGGTCCAAAGAGAATTGGGAAAAGGAGAGAAAAATAATGGGTAATAACGATTATTAAGCTTCCTCCCTTCCATATTCAACCACATGGAGAGAATGAGTGAGGAAAGATTGACCAAGAGGATATGTGTGTCGGAGGTGGAGGGAACGAGGAGAAGTGGGAGACCAAATTGGAGATGGAAAGATGGAGTGAAAAAAATTTTGAGTGATCGGGGCCTGAACATGCAAGAGGGTGAAAGGCGTGCAAGGAATAGAGTGAATTGGAACGATGTGGTATACCGGGATCGACGTGCTGTCAATGGATTGAACCAGGGCATGTGAAGCGTCTGGGGTAAACCATGGAAAGTTTTGTGGGGCCTGGATGTGGAAAGGGAGCTGTGGTTTCGGTGCATTACACATGACAGCTAGGGTCTGAGTGTGCACAAATGTAGCCTTTGTTGTCTTTTCCCATCGCTACCTCGCACGCACGCGGGGGGAGGGGGGTGCCATTTCATGTGTGGCAGGGTGACGACGAGAATGGATGAAGGCAGCAAGTATGGGTATGTACATGTATATATATGTATATGTCTGTGTATTTATATGTATGTATGTTGAAATGTATAGGTATGTATATGTGCGTGTGTGTGTGTTTATATATATACATGTGTATGCGGGAGGGTTGGGCCATTCTTTTGTGTTTCCTTGTGCTACCTCGCTAACGCGGGAGACAGCGACTAAGTATAATAGAAAATTAATGAAAAAAGTATATATATATATATATATATATATATATATATATATATATATATATATATATATATATATATATATATATGACCCCCTACCCACTGACAAGGACCATAACTCAGCATTCACCACAGGAATTGCTCAGGAGGGCAATACTCCAGCCTTTGCTACCACCAATACTGAGGGATAACTCGCCAGGCCGGACGCGTAATGTGTATGGAAGCCGCGGGTCACCTAGCCATCAGCTGAGGGCAAGATGGACCGCGTGTGAGGTTACACCAGTCAAGTTCATCTGATGACTTGACATCAGGGAGACAAATTAGAATGAGATGAAATGCGTCGAAAATGATTTCGTTTTTAGGATATCGCCTTAGAATTAGAAGGTCGGTCAAATTGCTTCTAAATGACTGAAAAAAAAACTCAAACAAATATAGATTCAAATTAACACTTCAGAAAGGTTACACACACACACACACACACACACACACACACACACACACAGACACACAGACACACACACACACACACACACACACACACACACATTCCTCTTTCCTCCCCTCCCACCACGCAGGAATTAGAGACAAAACGCTACCAATACTGAAGGCGAGGAGGACATGTGTGAGAATTTATTGGCAAGGAAAATAAGCTATGACTGCCTCCCAGTGTGGCTACCAGGCTCTTACATTGGGAGTTATGTGCTGGTGGTGGCTTGGGAGAGGAGAGGGGAGGTGAGAGGCTAGGAAGCCAGTACAGTGAGGGAGAGGGGGTATTGCTCCCTGGTGGAGGAGGAGGACTCTATCTGTTTATCTATCTATCTGTCTACCCATCTATCCATCTATCTATCTATCTATCTATCTATCTATCTATCTATCTATCTATCTATCTATCTATCTATCTATTTATCTATCTATCTATTTATCTATCTATCTATCTATCTATCTATCTATCTATCTATCAATCTATTTATCTATCTATCTATCTATCTATCCATCTTCCAGCACCTCAAACACACACACAGACCCCCCCCCTCTCCCCTGCTCCCTCAACTTCCCTGTGTGGCTGGCTAACACGCTAGATAGACATCCTTGGTTTAAAACACCTCCAGGCAACTAAGAGGCAAACTTGGTTGGCAGATGCGATTATACATAATTGCTATCATTTGGATCCGCTGGCGTTCATGTTTCCCAGCGTTTAATGACGGGGGAGGAGGGGAGGTAGGTGGGCAACAGAACCTTATGTATAAACGCCTGGCTTCTGTGTCGGGTTTGCAGTTTCCGTAATTGGGTGAGCGAGTAGAGTTTAGCTCGGAGAGAGAGAGAGAGAGAGAGAGAGAGAGAGAGAGAGAGAGAGAGAGAGAGAGAGAGAGAGAGAGAGAGAGAGAGAGAGAGAGAGAGAGAGAGAGAGAGAGAGAGAGAGAGAGAGAGAGAGAGAGAGAGAGAGAGAGAGAGAGAGAGAGAGAGAGAGAGAGAGAGAGAGAGAGAGAGGGGAAAAAAACCTCATTTAGTTTACGTCCAGAACAAATGGTGGTTTCCATTACGCATTACCAGCTGAATGGATCTTTGATACGGGCGTTAAGGCTTTCATAAGCATTTATTTGAAGCGTTTATGAAATTAAATTACTACCTACGCTACCCCCAATCCTCCCTCCTGCTCGTAAATGTTTAGACTGAAGCTCATTTTGGTTTTTTTGGCGGTGTATGAAATAACTGTTATCTGGCTCGTTGCATGTTGAGAGAGAGAGAGAGAGAGAGAGAGAGAGAGAGAGAGAGAGAGAGAGAGAGAGAGAGAGAGAGAGAGAGAGAGAGAGTATAAAAAGGAAGGAAAGTGAAGGGAGGGTAAATTTTTGATATATCTCTTTTCTTAGAGAGAGAGAGAGAGAGAGAGAGAGAGAGAGAGAGAGAGAGAGAGAGAGAGAGAGAGAGAGAGAGAGAGAGAGAGAGAGAGAGAGAGAGAGAGTATAAAAAGGAAGGAAAGTGAAGGGAGGGTAAATTTTTGATATATCTCTTTTCTTAGAGAGAGAGAGAGAGAGAGAGAGAGAGAGAGAGAGAGAGAACGTCAACGGCACTGTCTCTCATTTCACTCTACGTACGCCTCAGCTTTGGCCTCCCATTATCCAGGAGGCCAGCTCACGCATCCCTCCATAAAAGACATGAAATACGATCATCGCATGACCTCGCCCCCATGACCTGGTCATGGTGGAGGAGTTGGTCACCCTGCCTGCGCTCTCTGACATCCAATGACCTGGTCATTGTGACCTCTGTGTGACCCTCTTGGTGACCTGGGGCACTCACCAACGCCCCAGCAGATGTGTTGGAGAGAGTCACTGGAGGTGGCTTTGAAGAAGAGCTGAAATGTTGGGGATCTGGTGGTGTTGATGGTAGGCCGGGTTAAAGTGTTGGAGGAGCGTTGAAGCAACGATGTATATATATTCTCTCACATCTGTTCTCTGTTTCCCGGGTTAGTGAGGTAGCGTCAGGATCAGAAGACAGGTGGACTTAGAGGCAATATCCTCGCTTGGCTCCTTCCTCTCTCTCTCTTTCTAAGACAGGTGGACTTAGAGGCAATATCCTCACTTGGCTCCTTCCTCTCTCTCTTTCTCTCTCACTCTCTACCTTCGGAGGGTAATACAGGAGGGGAGGAATTCCACAGACGCCCTTACCCCACCACTCCAGCCCTGGTCAGTCGCCTTCGACGGCAGGCTGGAGATGCATAGGTTCGTGTCCCGTCTATCCCTCTCCCTGTCCCGTAATCGACAGTGGTACAGAGATAAGACAGACAAGGAGATAGATAAGATAGACAAGGTGATGAGACAGATAAGATATATAAGACAGACAAGGAGATAAGACAGACAAGGAGATAAGACCGACAAAGATAATAGACAGACAAGGTGATAAGACAGACAAGGAGATAAGACAGACAAGGAGATAAGACAGACAAGGTGATAAGACAGACAAGGTGATAAGACAGACAAGGTGATAAGACAGACAAGGAGATAAGACAGACAAGGTGATAAGACAGACAAGGAGATAAGACAGACAAGGTGATAAGACAGATGGAGAGCAGTGAGCACAGCAGACCACTTCACCCTGACGACCACCGTCCAGGACGACCCCGCCGCCCCTGACGCAGTCGTGGTCGACGTCTTCCCGCTCAGCCACTGAAGCCAATTCACATGAAATTTTTTTTTACTGTTTCTTTAGCTTCTGTCTCAGCTTCCTGCTATCTCCCTCCCTCCCTCCCTCCCTCTCTCTCTCTCTCTTATCCCCCCTCCCCCCCTCCCCTTGAGGACTGTTTGCTTAAGCAAGTTTGTTTGTTTCCCTCCGGCTCCTCCCTTGTTTACCTTCGTCCTTGTGCAGGCCTTCTTGTTTAGCCATAGTGCTTACTCTGCCTAGATGATTATCCTTGCTCGTCAGGTTAGGCACTGTTCCAAGACGAGAATGAAAGAGAATTGTTTTGAAGGAGCTTCTTTTTACAGCCAGCTGCCACGAGGATTATATATATATATATATATATATATATATATATATATATATATATATATATATATATATATATATATATATATATATATATATATATATATATATATATATGAAACACGAAATGAAAAACGGTAAGTTCCCAAGTGCACTTTCGTGCAATAATCACATCATCAGGGGAGATACAAGAGAGAGATATAACAGTCAGTTGCTATACAACGAAGAGACGTAGAGATCGAGGCCTGAGAGCAACTGCAGGAGTGTGGAAGACATGCACGGGATGTACTGCATTGGAGCAATGTGGCATACAGGGGGTGGAGTGCTGTTACTTAACTGAATAAGAGCATATGAAGCAGCCGGGGGAAACCGTGGCAAGGTCTATGGGTCTTGGTTATGGATAATGGGCTGTGATTTTGGTGTATCGCACATGACAGCTAGAGAATGGATGTCTATTTCTGGTGCTACTTCTCGAACGTAAGGAACGGCGAACAAGCGTATATGAAAGGAGGTCGTAGGAGGTGGCTAAGATAGGCGGAGACTGAGTGAACTTGAAGTCCTCCCCTCTTCTATTATAACTTTATAAAGGCAGGGATAAGGGAAAGAGCCAAATGAGGACATCTCTTCGAACCCTCTGTCGTGAGTTCGTGGTACTCCTACGCTAAGGCGGGAAAGTCTCCTATCCAACACCCATCCACAGCACTTATCCATGTCTATCTAACTGTCCATCAGCTAATCTCCATAACCAATTACCCAACAGTACATCTCTTGTTTTATCCATCTATTCATCCCTAGCATTGTCAGTCGACCCGGATATCCTTACGTCCACTAGTCTATCCATTCGTCCACGTGCGTCGATACACTGAGCATCAATTTATCGAGCCATCAACCTGTGGCCATCATTGTTTCTTTATGTTGACCCCACTATACATACACTGAGCGGTCCCCCTGCGGAGCCTGCTTCATGACGCTCACCGTCATCCACTCTCTCTCTCTCTCTCTCTCTCTCTCTCTCTCTCTCTCTCTCTCTCTCTCTCTCTCTCTCTCTCTCCACCCACCTCCCACCGCCATGAAACGTGGCGTCAAATTACAACAGGCCACATCACCATAAAAGCAAACTTCCTCACTGCGCTGTGCAGAAGGATGGACCCTGTACTGCTCGCCCAGGGGAGCGAGATGGCCTCACACACCACCTCGCTCGACATACTTTTATTCACCAATTCACTTCTCATAACCTTTGGACCCGTGATACATGGCCGCGCCACATTCAGTAGCAGGGTGATGGTGGACTCCTTTTGTCTTCTGACGGTGCTGTAAAGCCTCAAAGAAGGTAACTTTATATATGTATATATATATATATATATATATATATATATATATATATATATATATATATATATATATATATATATATATATATATATGTATATATATATTTACATATGTATGTATGTATGTATGTATATATATATAAATGAGGATTTCCAATGGCCCTTGCATCTAGACTTTCAAATTCATGATTTCGACTATCAATTCCAAAGAAACATTGAAATCTGACGAATCTGTGTCGGACAGTAAGTTTTAAGATGAGCAATATTTGTTTACACATCCAGGAGCTCACATAATATACACAAATTTAGGTCATCATTGAAGCCTAGCTAACCTAAAGGCACTTAGACAAACCCTTAGATTCTAATACGGAATTAGAATACAAGTTTGTCACTTTAACCACATCTGATTTCTTGAACTGCTTGGCTCTTGTGATTGAAGTGAGTGATGGGTCTTAGACAGTGTCCTCTGTTTATATCATCAGTCGTCGTACATAAGGAATGGGGTCGTCTCGGATAACTGGCATGTTGTTGTCATGGTGGATAATCATATTAACCAACGGTGGCAAATATTTTCGTCCTCCAAGACAGGAGTGTGGGGGGGGGGGAAGTACGAAACAGCTGGCGTTCATTGTGAAGGTGGGGGAGTGGAGGGGAATGGAATATCTGGGGTCGTTTATCTGGGGTCGTTTATCTGAGGTCGTTTTCCGTGGTGATCTGCTTGTGAGGAAGCATAAAGGGGAAGATGGGACTGAATGGGTCTTTCCCCAAACCTAATGTGGTTCTGTGGTGTGGTGGGCAACGCCGAAGACCATGAAGCATGCACGGGCCTAAGGTGGTTCGAATCCTAGACAGGGCAGGGAGCTTGCAGTTTACCCAGCTGTTCATCCCCCATCCTAGGTTAGGGTCGATAACAGTGTATATGTATATATATATATATATATATATATATATATATATATATATATATATATATATATATATATATATATATATATATATATAGATAGATAGATAGATAGATAGATAGATAGATAGATAGATAGATGGATAGATAGATATAGGTAGATAGATAGGTAGATAGATAGATAGATAGATATATAGATAGATACATAAGCCACAGGAGAATGATGGAGGAGAGCGTGGAACAGAGTGAATGAGTGTGTAGTGTGGGAGGGGAGGGAGGGAGAGTGGAAGGGAGTGAGTGAGAGTGTGTGTGTGTGAGAGGGCGGGAGAGTGGCATAACACAGTCACTCTGTCATATCTCGTGACAACAGTAAGCGCTGTATTGATTATCTGTCATCCCGGCTTTGTTCCGTGTTGCTGTATTTTCTGTAATCCCAGGCTGTTGTTGTTGTATGTAGATGAACAGTGCGTGAGAGAGAGAGAGAGAGAGAGAGAGAGAGAGAGAGAGAGAGAGAGAGAGAGAGAGAGAGAGAGAGAGAGACTTTGTGTGTGTGTGTGTGTGTGTGTGTGTGTGTGTGTGTGTGTGTTTGTGTCTGTCTGTCTGTCTGTGTGTATGTAAATAAGAATGTGTGTACAAGATCCCAGAAGGGATTGTATAACATATATAGGAAAGTATAGGGCGTATAGGGATTGTATATGGTATAGTTTGTATGATATAATTTCTTATAGATCACAAGACATATGCAGAGGAAGACCTGTGTTTATATATATATATATATATATATATATATATATATATATATATATATATATATATATATATATATATATATATATATATATAGTCATACACGATTGTTAAATATGAGCAAGACTCACAAATCAGACCTAAACAAACCTAACTACCTTACAACCAATCAACTCTTCTAACCAACCACTTTCAAACTACCTCAGACTTCCTTTTCTTATTGCTCCGTTCTAGCAGGTGTGGTTGGCTCTCCACAGACCCTGAGCACTGACGACTGTGCTCTGTGTGGATCAAGCTTTTCGATCCACATCTTCTCGTGTCTACACAGTTACTTTAACTACTATGTTCCTATCAGTGAGTCGTATCATTTTCAGTATCTCTTTTCAAAGTAACTCTGCAGTTACGTGGAAAATATTTACCCAAAGTATTTCTCTTTTTTATCCAAGTCGGTAATAAAAATTCATATATTTTTCCCTTGGATTTAGCTTAGTATTCATGGGTTGGGGAGATTACATCTTTAATGGGGGCAAAGTCACCCCCCTTTAAAAAGTAATCGCCCCATGATTTTTCGAGGCAGTCTCATTAATTATTCACGGATATCAGGATAACACTATCAAAATTTCTATTTGAGGACAGGATGGCGAGTTGAATGTTAACTAAGAGATTATGTGCCATATGAATTATTCAGAGGATTATTAGATTATCGGTCTGAAAAAACAAAGATCTGGGGGAGACAGATTCTATGAGTCTGGTTGGTTTCCTGGGACGAAGGTAGAGAGATGAAGAGGTGAGAGAAATGTTGAGGAATGTTGAGTGGCGTTCCTTGTATGTGCTATAGGGGTGGGAGTGGGGCGGAAGAGAAAGAAATTAGAAGGAACAGAAGAGCATTGTGAAGTGAGATGAGAGAAGTCATTAACCGTCTTAAGTATGATGCTACGATCTTGGAGACAACAGTATGATGCTTGGGCACGACGGCACACCATCCCCACCCACCACCACTACAGACGGAGGCAGGAGAGTACAACAGAAGGCTCCTCCTCCCCACCCACCACCACTACAGACGGAGGCAGGAGAGTACAACAGAAGGCTCCTCCTCCCCACCCACCACCACTACAGACGGAGGCAGGAGAGTACAACAGAAGGCTCCTCCTCCCCACCCACCACCACTACAGACGGAGGCAGGACAGTACAACAGAAGGCTCCTCCTCCCCACCCACCACTACTGACGGAGGCAGGACAGTACAACAGAGGGCTCCTCCCCACCCACCACCACTACAGACGGAGGTAGGACAGTACAACAGAGGGCTCCTCCCCACCCACCATCACTACAGACGGAGGCAGGAGAGTACAACAGAAGGCTCCTCCTCCCCACCCACCACCATCCCCACCCACCACCACTACAGACGGAGGTAGGAGAATACAACAGAAGGCTCCTCCTCCCCACCCACCACCACTACAGACGGAGGCAGGAGAGTACAACAGAAGGCTCCTCCTCCCCACCCACCACCACTACAGACGGAGGCAGGACAGTACAACAGAAGGCTCCTCCTCCCCACCCACCACTACTGACGGAGGCAGGACAGTACAACAGAGGGCTCCTCCCCACCCACCACCACTACAGACGGAGGTAGGACAGTACAACAGAGGGCTCCTCCCCACCCACCATCACTACAGACGGAGGTAGGACAGTACAACAGAAGGCTCCTCCTCACCACCCACCACCACTACAGACGGAGGTAGGACAGTACAACAGAAGGCTCCTCCTCACCACCCACCACCACTACAGATGGAGACAGGATAGTAAAGTACGAGGCTCCTCCCCATCCACCACTATACATGGAGACAAGATAGTACAGCAGAAGGCTCCTTCCCACCACCCACCACTACAGATGGAGACAGAATAGTGGGGCAGAAGGCTCCTCCCCACCACCTACCACTACAAATGGAGACAGGATAGTAAGGTAGGAGGCTCTTCCCCACCTACCATTACATATGGAGACAGGACAGTACAGCAGAAGGCTCCTCCCTACCTATCACTATAGATGGAGACAACACAGTACAGCAGAAGACTCCCCCTCATCCACCACTACATATGGAGACAGGACAGTACAGTAGAAGGCTCCTCCTCATCCACCACTACATATGGAGACAGGACAGTACAGTAGAAGGCTCCTCCTCATCCACCACTACAGATGGAGACAGGACAGTACAGCAGAAGGCTCCTCCCCACCTAACACTATAGATGGAGACAGGACAGTAAAACAGGAGGCTCCCGCCCTCCACCCACCCACCACCACAGATGGAGACAGGACAGTAAAACAGGAGGCTATGGGCTGGAGATTGGAGAGCCACAGGTAACGAAGCGACAGGCAGATAACAAGGCAAAGAAGGTCTGTGTTGAGCATTACACTTGCAAAATAAGAACAGTAATGAGACCATATTTACCATGGAGGCTATTACGCAGGTAGCGTTCATTTACAGAACACATGTTGCCTGAAGTTTATATACGTATATGTATATATATATATATATATATATATATATATATATATATATATATATATATATATATATATATATATATATGTAAATTCTAATTCCTATAACGACATATATACAATATATGTAGATTCTTCGTCGTCTTTCACGAAGAAGAGGAAGTACCGGAAGGAGAAAAAAGGGGTCGTATTTATCTAAGAACGTGATTCACTATAGTGTAAGTGCTGTCAATATTGACTGCGCTCGATTACTAGTCAGTAATTTATGCACAGACATGAACTTCCTCTTGTCAAAAGTAGGAGTAGCGAGCGTGTTAATTTACGTCGTAAGGGGGAACAAAAAATTTGGAATTACTTTTAGCATGTACTTCGAGCAGTAATGGGGGTGGATGAGTGGGGTTGGTCAGAGAGATATGAGGGCAAATGGATGAAGAGATATGTGCTGATAACATACGAGAGATAATTATGTGCTGATAACATACGAGAGGTAATTCAGAGCGAGAAAGAGAAGATATCATTCCATAGAATCAATGACACCCAGAAACCCAAGTAGAGTCTTGAATTAGGTTGTCAGAGCATTAAGAAAATGACCACGTCATTCTATATGAAACAGATATATAATTTCTTAACTGCTTATCTATCTATCTATCTATCTATCTATCTATCAGTCTATGTATCTATCTACTGATATATTCACTTATGTATGCATCTAGATATCCATGTAATTTCTCTCTCTCTCTCTCTCTCTCTCTCTCTCTCTCTCTCTCTCTCTCTCTCTCTCTCTCTCTCTCTCTCTCTCTCTCCCCTCACCCTCCCTGCACTCCTGTGGGGTGTAAAACATAGCAGAACACACATACAGGGGAATCGATACAAGGCAAACATAGCCAATTACTGGCCGGGCGTGTTGGTACACGGCCCAGTGGGAGAGGTACTCTCCCTAGGTGAGAGGGGAGAGGCACTGGTGGTGGGGCTACTCCCACTGGGTTGAGAGGGAGAGGAACTGGTGGTGGGTTACTCTCACTGAGGTGAGAGGGGAGAGGCACTAGTGGTGGGTTACTCTCACTGGGGTGAGAGGGGAGAGGCACTGGTGGTGGGTTACTCTCACTGGGGTGAGAGGGGAGAGGCACTGGTGGTGGGTTACTCTCACTGGGGTGAGAGGGGAGAGGCACTGGTGGTGGGTTACTCTCACTGGGGTGAGAGGGGAGAGGCACTAGTGGTGGGTTACTCTCACTGGGGTGAGAGGGGAGAGGCACTGGTGGTGGGTTACTCTCACTGGGGTGAGAGGGGAGAGGCACTGGTGGTGGGTTACTCTCACTGGGGTGAGAGGGGAGAGGCACTGGTGGTGGGTTACTCTCACTGAGGTGAGAGGGAAAGGCACTACTATCTTAACTGAAAACTAAGAATAAAAAGCCTTTCAACTCTCTCTCTCTCTCTCTCTCTCTCTCTCTCTCTCTCTCTCTCTCTCTCTCTCTCTCTCTCTCTCTCTCTCTCTCTCTCTCTCTCTCTCTCTCTCCCTAACCCCTGTACGCAATTCCCTTCATTCATTACCTTTATTTTTTCCCCATCATACAATACGTCAGCTCGATCCTCCCCCTCCTCCTCCTCCTCCTCTTCTTACATCAATATCTCCAGACGACCAATACTGTCGCTCATCACTAGTCCTGACAAGGCCTTTTATCGTCCCATAAACCATCGTTCGTAACACATTCTACCATACTCTCTTCCAAGGCCATATCCTTCTCCACAGTGCTCCCTTCCACGGCCATCTCTTCCCCCCTAAATTTCTACTGTTTCTGTATTTTGTGTACCTTAAATCTGTTTGCTGTTCCCTGATTGAGCGAGGTAGCGCCAACAACAGACGAATAAAAAGGCCTCATTTCGACCACATCTATTCTCTATCCGTCTTGTGTAATGCACCGACAAGGCAGCTCTCTATCCACAGACCTGTCCATGATATCCTATCCTCACCACTTCTGCCTTATTCCATCCTATTCCTGCCTGTGTCGGTGCTCAGCGCCCAGCTATATGAGATCGAATTCTAATGGGAAGACCTTTGCATCTATGTGAAGGTGTTGAAGACCTTGAGGGGGTTGCTTGGCAGGAGGTGATTGTTCTTTGAGTGTTCTGTTTTGGGTGTGTGGTGGTGTGGCGTTTGGTCTTGACAGAGTGGACGACCCAGTAGATGTGAACCGTACCAGAGGACTGGGGTATTGTTGAGTGAGTGATGTAGGATGATGGAAAGATTTATAGAGGAAGAAATCCAACATGAATAGAGAGGTCGGAAGGATGTTCAAAGCAGTGGGACACAGAGGGACTCAAGGATTGATAGGAAACATGCATAGTATCAGGTCTTAGAGAGACGACAGTGTAGTCCCCTCACGTGTAGAAGACCTTACGGGGACATTACAGTTCTACGACAATGATGCAGGCAACGTCATACATACTACACTACAATATGTAATTCGAACATTGGCTCACCCAGAGCAGAATATCTGCATCAATGAAGAAATCTCCAGTCCTCTCTTTTAATCCCAGGCAGACATGAACCCAACCTGAACCTCTCATCATTCTGAATACATATTCCGTCTCACTCAACAAAATACCAGCTATTTTGGGCATCCGAAACGACACACACACACACACACACACACACACACACACACACACACACACACACACACACACACACACACACACACACACACACGCACACACACACACACACACGCACACGACATTCATTCCCCCAGCACCACCAGACATCAACACAAAGGCAAGACAGAAAGTGAACGCTCTCACAACACACACACACTACCACCAGATTGAGATAAGGTAAAGGCTATCCCTTCATGCTTTATGAACAGGTCATCCCACCCTACCTAAACTACGCCTCTCCTTCTTGCTCCTCCACGCCGTCAACAGCAAATACGACCAAACCTGAAACTACACAGAACAACACACCCTCAACACTTCCTGTCCTTCCAGTGACCACAAGCATTCAGAACCTACACAGTGAGACAAATGATTCGCCGATGTAATCCCACCCAGATATGTTTGGCATTCAGTTCTTTGCAACAGCTGTGGAACCCTTGTCACCTATAGCACTCCATAAGTGAACACCAGCTCCCAAAATAGAAATATGCTTTCCCTTACCTCGCGCTTAAACAACCTATCATCACACATCCCCCAACCCTATTCCCAACAAACACAACAATGGCAAAACATATACACACCGAATGAGTCACCAAACATTAAGCAATAGCCCTCCCAACCCAGTACCAAATACCATCCTACCAGACATCCACCCATCTCAAACTACGCTCCCCAAACATACACTAGTTACACTTTCTCGTCTGGATTCTTAACTCCACCCATCTCTACATTAAAAACACCAGTATATCACGAAAACAACCATACCCGAGATGCAACGTCTATACTGAAGACACTGAACAGTTACTCTAAATTCACCCAGTCCTCACCCTGCACAGACGTAAATACATGACGCTCCTTGGCCCGTGGTCTCTCGTGATGGACGTAGTACGTCTTACTGAGCGAAACGGGAGCCCCATAAATGGGATTCCTGGGGCAGGAAGGTAATCTACGTACATAAATGTGTGTGTGTGTGTGTAGCATACACTGCACATATGTGTTTGATGTAAACAATGCACCACTGGTTATCCGGGTATCGACCCTGGGGTCATATGCATGTCAGTCTAGTTATGGTCGAGTGGAGAGATGAGTAAGCTGTCATTCACATGGCCCCCCTCAGTTCGAATCACGATCGCCCAGTGGTAAACTGTTTACATACACATATATGCACGTATGTATGTAATCAAATACAGGTTTCTTCTTATTTGAATATCATATAATCTCCATATTAATGGAGAGACGCCATTAAATCTCTCATCAACTGAACCAATGACACCCTCAAAATCACGAATAATTTTGCATTCTTAACACTGAGATACGATGTAAAAAGGTAAAAAAAAAATGGTTACATACATAAAATTAAAAAGATATCGGTAGCTGGCAACTGGCTGCGAGCCAGGATGCACGACTGCCATCTAGCGACCATAATCCAAGTCATGAGGTTAGGATGCCAGATACGTCTATACGTGCCACCTGCTGCTCCAACCACAACTTTCCGGTATTGA